>NC_045757.1:8763855-9065009 GCF_009193385.2 Nasonia vitripennis
CGAAGATGCAACTCCATAAGAAAACTCAATTCCTTCACGACTACAAGTACATAGATCGGAATTATTATCAAGTTGGCTTCAAAGTTAGCGAGATCGATTTCTTGACGTGTTACCACATCGTTCAGATAAGCGGATTTTACCTTTTTGGTCATGCCACTGTGCCAGCATTGATAAAGAAGAGTCCCAAATTAACTGGGACTTACGAATACAGAGAAGGGATAATAAGAAATAAGAACACCATCAATTTTACCGAAATCTACACAAAAGAATTCCAGATGCAACATCTACGAACCCTAATGAACAAGGAAACTGTGCAAAAATACTTTTCTGGTATACTTCTAATTACATACTATTTCAAATGTATTATCATTCGACAAAAGTGAATATTTGATAAGCTTACAATTTTCAGACGACAATTACTTGGTCAAAGGACACTTGGTATCTAAGGACGACTTTTTCTACAAAGCTCAGCAAATCAGTACGTTCAATTACGATAACACCTTTCCAATCTGGCGCAGCATAAAAGAAGGCAACTGGCAATTGATTGGGGAGATCGTTCGAAAACTGGCCGATCAGTCCGTCTCGGATATGGAAATTTACACTCTCCCCTTCGATTTTCTGCACGTGAACAGTAGCACCGACTTTTTTGCCCAAAATCTGAACACTTCCATGTACATCCCGAAAATTCTTGCCAAGGTGGTATTCTCCTCTACGAATCACGAACGAGGCTTGGTGTTTCACACCGCCAACGATCCCTACATCAACAGGGCAGAAATGAAAAAGTTGATGCTGGAAGCCGAAGTTGGTCTGTGCACGAGACTACTGGACTGCGATTATCATCCGGAATTTCACGTGGTGAAGAGAGGCCTGACGTACTGCTGTGCGCTCGAAGACAGCAAGATAAGAAATTTCGTCATGAATCGAATACGAGTAAAAGTTTAATTTACGCTATTGAATCGATTATCGTTGTTTAAAAAGTCATCGAGTAAAAGAAAAATTTTCCCACTTCATTTGCGACTACCTGCGTTTACTTACATTGCTCTCCATAGACCTGCATATGTGTAGGACTGAGGAAACACTCGTAAGGTAAATTTAGCTACTGCAAAACACGCAAACGACATCTCGTTCTCCATAAGGTAGCGGAAAAAATCGATTTTCTCCTTGTTGCCTCGCGGTATGAAGTACCGAGATACACACGCGGCGCAATAAGCACATGGCTTCCGTTCCGTGTGTCCACAAACGCGAAGTAGTAGTAGTAGTAGCAGCAGCAGCAGCACGGGCTTTACGTGGCTATTTTGCAAGCTGGTAGCCATGTTTTACCTTCCGAGAAACCAGTCGCCAATGTCCGAGATATTTGCGCTAAGCCAACAGGCGGAGTTCCTTTGCTCCCCGGGTGTATTCCGTTATTGCTTCGAGAGTAGCGCGACATTTCGAAACGTTTCGTGAAATGAACAACAAAGAAGTGCAGCGTTTGACGATTTTCAAAGTTAGAATTTTGAGCTTACTCTGCGTATCTCTGGAAAAATTTGCATTCAAAACTGTTGTGACAACGTTGTCCTCATTACCTCCGACATCACCTCGAATAAACAGACGACAAAAATTAATCACGTCAAAGCGGGTATCTCTGCTGATATCGAATTTCACGTACAATATCGAATTATCGCAGCAATAGCAGCCATCAGTTTGAAAAGTATCCACGAGAAAAAAAAAGAGGAAAGACAGCACCGCCCCCGAATAACGCATCTGTGGCGCACAGGATACACATTTGCGGCGAAGAGTATATAGGTATATATCCTTCCACGTTTCTAATTTATTATTTATACTGATGCAGTCGAGAGAGACTCGCGCGTGGGTGTGCATGAGCGTACGAAGTGTGACGGCCAGTCCCCGGAATCTCCCTGAATATGAAAAAGCACTTCATTTTTTTAATTGGATCCGCCGAGACTCTTTCTCTCACTCTCCTCTCCCTTTGAATTTTAATTCCGATTAACCGTCGCGCGAAAAAAGGCCAACGACGTCGGCTCGTATACACGTACGCTGCTCTCCGCTGCTGCGATGATATATATATAAAAGAGAGACGCTGCTGCAAATATTTATGAGAGAGTATTTATGCACTCGCGCGTGAATTCATAAATCACATTAAACGCGTATTATATTTCGCGAATTAACTCTCTCTCTCTCTCTCTCTCTCTCTCTCTCTCTCTCTCTCTCTCTCTCTCTCTCTCTCTCGCCCTTTGCGCGCTCGCGCGTCACCTGCCGATTGACGCGCGACATTTTTGCGACACTTCTCTATAGAGAGAGCGTGAAAAAGCGCGCGAGTAGAGCCTCATTTCGGGGGTTTTAATCATTTCACTCGCGCGAGCGAGCTTTAATGAATTGCGAATTAGCACGATAGCTCGCGTTTTATTTGATCGTTTTATCGCCGGGCCGTATACTCCTCTCTGCGCGCAGTGTTCGGGTATAATGTATAAGCTGTGTCGAAAAAAAGCTTTAATGAAAAATAATATCAACTGCGAGCGCAGAGATCAGCAGCGCCGGGACTGGATATATTAAATTATTCCGTAATTAATCTCTGCACTTGTCAGGACGATTAAAAAGCCGAGAGTGGAAATGCGGAATATCCGTCGATCTCATTGCTGTGAAAGCGCGATATCGAGTGTCAATGAAAATATACGTTATACGTCGATTATTATTCATTTTTTTTATCGCTCGAAAAATTTACAATAGCCGCAGCGTAATGATCAATTAAAGCGAGACTCTTCCACGTGAACACCTTTGTGTCTTACACAGACTGGCGCGCGTATAAATTGAAACAAATTTCCCCGACTCGTTAACAATTCAATACGGGTAGGGCGATATAACCCTCGCAATTAACTCCCCGCTGCAGCTTTGTAGATTGAAAGGAAAGGCTTGTATCATTAGCATTCCCGTTATCTCGCAGGCCGACGTCGCTTTATCGCGTAATCCACACGCTGCACGGAGAGAGAGAGAGAGAGAGAGAGAGAGAGAGAGAGAGAGAGAGACTTGGGACTCGAAATTTTTAGGCTTATCGGGCCAACTTCCGCGCCAAGCGACGACAAATGCTGCACGCCATCGCGAGTTCCTTGCTATCTTCTTCTTCTTCTTCTTCTTCTTCTGGTGTACGTGTGTTTATTTCTGTGTCGCGAGCGCGTGTTTCGCACTTTGCTTCTTCTTTTTTATACTCGTGTATAAGAGTAATTTAAAAATGTCCGTACTTTGACGCATAGCTAATACACCAGCTAAGCTATACCGTATAGGAAGCAGGTGAAAAACTTTTATAAATCAGTCCCAATTAAGAACTCGGCGTAATTAAATATACACGCGCCCATAACTCGCGTTTAGACACACGACGACGGGGGCCAGCGACTCCTTAATTTTTCCCTCTCGCTCACTCATTCGCTCCGCACGAGGCGAGTTATCTCCTCCACCGTCGGAGCGAGCGACGACGTAGTCGTGTCGCTACTTTAGCTCTCGCGCGCTTCGTGTAACAAGCGGCACGACTGTATTCGCGTGACTCCGATTCATCCGTAATGAACGTCGCCTCCCGAACTACGTAGGATGTACGTGGATGTATGTGTGGAGAGAGGATAAGAGGAGAACGCGTATATAGTGTCTGACGCGCGAATTTCACGCGGTCTTTGCTGTCGCGCGTTTACGAGGCGAGGAATCGACGATTTTGGGAAACAGTGGTGGTGAGATATTTTATTTTCAGTACATAATTTTTTATACGACTCCAACAGCCGAACGCGAGAATGCCCACCGAAAACTCAAAAAAAGAAACGAAACGGCGCTCTCTCGCAAACAAAGCAAAAACAACACCTCGAATCTCCCGATTAACGTAATACGACAAGGAACGCGAAGCCTGTGCTCTCCGATCGCATAATCTCTCGCTCCGCTCACTGCGATGTCCTCGATCTCGAGATCCCTCTCGTATTTCGCGATACACTGCAACCGGACCAGGAAAGTACACACCAAGAAGAACAACGCAACGTCCTGGCAGGTCCAGGAGGCTGAGACACGCGCGAATATAGGACGGAGTGCGTCTGGGTGGTCGTCCTCGCTGTCTCTTGGGCATCGGTTATTTTAATCCGGCGATTAAAAATGTCAGACACGTGTTAGTCGATCTCGATTCGCGAGTGTATTATAAACCCGGCGCGGCTGGAGGAGGATTACGCGAGAACGAGAGGACGGGCTTATGGCTTGACTTCGATCTCTGCGTTCTGTGGATTTTTCTGGGAGAACGGTGCATTAAATGATGTGTGTGTGTGTGTGGAGAGAGAGAAACATGCTTGAGGGGATACATGTGTTTTGGAAGAGAATTTTTCTCAAGGAAACGAATTTGAAGGTTGGAATGTGATGGTTTCATGGCTATCCAGAAGATACTGAGTAATGGATAACAGAAAACTTTTCTTATTTATTTCTGTTTACCTAATTCATTTCAGCTTCACTAAGTGATCAGTAAACCTCTCAAGTTTCGAATCTTGAAATTTTCAGCGACACACGGACAGCCGCCGCTCGAAACAGGTGTACGCGTACACCTCGTACTCTCACACGCGCGCACTACATACCTATTCATCGTTTCAATGCTGCGGCGCGGGGCGGACGCGCGAGAAGGCGGAGTCACTCCATATAGCGCACGTACACCTACCTATATACGGGTAGGGAGACCGACAGAGAGAGAGAGAGAGAGAGAGTGAACAGCACAACTGACAGCGTAACTGCCGGGGCGATACAACAAGCCGCCATTAGTCGCGGCGCAAGGTATTTCGCTACTTGCCGTAGAAGCATCTGAGAGCTGAGAGCTGTTGCTTCTTGCGCGCCGCACGGGAATATTCGTGTATAAGTAGTATCCGAGTGTAACGGACGACGACGTACAGTCTGCTACAGGTTATGGTTTTCAGTAGTGCATCAACCTAAGCGATGTCAGTGCATCGGTTCATCGAAATTAACGATCACCGCGTTCTACCGAGAAATTTTCTCCAATTGATTGCCAATTAGGATACGACTTTTTTCCCGCGAGCCGAAAACCCGATGCGGCCACAAAACAGATGTAAGCCCATTAGCGAAATCCGTTAACATGCGCAGAACGCGTGATTTCTCACTTGCCGTCGGGAGATCGCCAATTTCGTATGTCCCCACGCGCGCGCGCTGCATATGTATAGCGAGTTTCTTGCGAGCGATTCGTATAGGTATATATATATATATGTGTGTGTGTGTGTGTGTGTGTGTGTGTGTGTGTGTATATACAAGCACGACAAAGTTTTTCTGACGATATCTCTTCGGGAGCTGAAACGGAGACCCGCTGAGACGGACCATATTAGCCTAAGCCACGGCTCTGCCGCCGCGCGCACTTTTTACCCCGGGGCGGTCGACCGACGCGGCGGCTACTAATTAGTCTGGCTCCCTGTGTATACTGTACAGACTCAGTGTATAAACTCGAAATTGATCGGCTCGCGCGCAAAAAACCGGAGGCTAATTCGACTGGCGTGAGCTATGGCGTTGGATCGTTTGTAAATGATGAGGAATTAGTGCCGCCGGGAGGTTGTGTGTTTTCGCGGGATCGACAGAAGGTGAGCTTTGGCCATGGAAATGAATTAGTTGTTCCCTTATTCAATTTTGTAAAAACTTGCAGTGAAGCAGTGTAAAAATTCGATTTTTATTGCTAAAAATGTCCAACCCTTACACGTACATAGGAAACCAGGCGATAAAGTCTCAAATCGCCTCTCCTCATAATTCAAACACCGAAATCGCTCATTTCGACAAACGACTCCACAATCGTCTACTGTGTGTGTGTGTGTGTGTGTGTATATATACACACATACATATATATATATATATATACCACCAGCCTATTCTCTCTCTCCGTTCTGGCACGACTCGTGTCCCCTGGCACTAAAAACAATGACGCGATTCCGCGAGAGCGCGCAGCATATAGGGCCGGAAGACGAATGGCTCGGGAGAGAACGGCTGCAGCGCATACAGCGCGAACACGCCGACATGGGCTGCATGAAACGCGCGATTATATTTCCCGATATTCGTACACGGCCGCGCTCGAGGGCTTTATATTTCATCGATTCCGTAAATTGCACGTGAAAAATTGCGTGGGTGGCGTTTACGGCACAGGCAGCGCGTGTTCCGATATGGAAGAGTATATAGTGCAGAGGTGAACGCTTTCACGGATTTGTATGCGATCGTTATCAAAAATAGGCTCGAAAACAAGCGCGTGTTTGAATATCCCGCTCGAATTTTCCCACAGAAGCTGAGCTGGTTGTTCCTTCTCGAAAAACGCTCGATTATTCGCGGCATTCGCGCCTCCGAATTCCCGACTGACCCGCTACATAACCTTGTCTCCTCCATTTGTTTTTCCTGTTTTACACTGCGCGTAGCGCGTGTTTCGACAGCGCAGTTTCGCGTAAGAATCCGAGCCGATCCTCGCGACGATAACAACGCGCGTAGGTAGTCGTAAAACTCGGAGAATCTGCTGCAGGAGCAGCGGCAGCAGCAGCACTGTTTTGTCGGCCCGCCCTGTGCGCTTCTTTTACGTCTTTTTTGCCGCTTCTGCTGCCGAAGGTGTCGGGAGAAATTCGAAAAGTGTGTAGCTACTTTTAAGCGGCGAGACCGTAAATCGGACGATTATCGCAGCCGTGTAATTTATTCGAGCGCACAATATGCTTTTTGAGCTCGAATAATTGTGTAAGCTTATAACGGTGAGTAGATTGACACGTTAAATTTTCACTCAAAAGGTCGAATATGAATAAGTACACATCCTACGTATAAATTTTATGTACAAAAGGTTATACAGAGCCGATCGACGCACGAAACACCGGCGTCTGGACAGCCATTAATCAGTCGCCACATGCGAAATCGTCCGACAGCGAGAAACATCCGAAGCGTAACACTCGCAGGCCAAATTATGTTACCGTCTTTGCTACACTGCTGTGTGTACAAAGGTGTGCGTATGCGTATAGGAGACTTCAGCGCTTATATGAGAAACGGGCTGACGCGAGGCGCGATAACAACGCGCGCGCCGTGTGTTTCTCCTTGTGTACACGTTTGCCGGTGTAATATAAGGAGGTGTAGAGAGAACAGGGCTGCGCTTGCGTTTATGGTCGGGGGATTGGCCTGTGTCTTGTGCGAATTATGGACTCGACGCGGTCGGGTGACCCGAGAGAGAGAGACTCGCGATTATCGACGGAGATATGGATTTGCAGATGGGCGATGGAGATTTTGTACGCTGGAAGACTTTTTTATGTAACTATAAGTATTGAATATTGTCTAGTCCGCCACCTATTGTCACTAACTAAAGCGTAAACGCAACCGAAAAGTTCAAGCGGTGAAAGATGTGGGCCAGTCCTAATCCGCTCGATATTACGGCTATTACGGCTCGCTCTTACTAATACGACCGATTCCACATGTGCTTCTCGCGTGTACATACACCCTCGAATATGCAAAGGCAGGAAATAAAAAAAAAACATTGGTCAGATGACCAGAGAGGAGGAGCGGGGGAGAAGAAGCGGAGAATAAGTGCGCTCGCTCGCGTAGAATATAAATATATTCGCGCGCTCGCGCGAGTACAATGCTATCTCCGAGCCGGGATCAAATTGTCGAAGGAGGAACGAACATATTTCGCCGCTGACCCCGCAGACGCGGAGGGTTAAGGGATTCCACACTATGTGTGCACGCCTGGGCTACACATACGTACATACACATATATATGGGAATGGCCGATAAAAGAGAACGACTGACCATTCGTATAGAGAGGTGGATTCTTCGTCGGCGAATATGTATGTATATGTGCAGTGTGTATCGATCGGCTATCTGTGAGCGTATGGTCTAGTTTTAAATTGATTTCAGTTTGTATGGACAAGTGTTCGCTGTGCGGGTTCGGGTTATAGATCGGTGCGGAGTAAGTATCCTGGCTTACGAACGAGGCTATCGTGCGAGAATTTTATACATCAACTTTACTTCAGAGTGTAACGGTTCGCTGCGAAAAATATGTAATTTATATTCTCACGTGTTATCCTACACGGGCAGTATTCATCATCGATATCAACGTCGGATTAAACAAGTGCGAAGCGGCTTTTAACCAAGCCCAGCGATGCGCGCGAAAACAAAACCCTTCGAGCGGAGAGAAAGAAAGAAAGATACTAACAGATATATACAAAGTGAGAGAAAGAAAGAGCAGAAGGGAGATCGAGACACGGAGAAAAATAGCCGCTCAATTCCACTGGAATACCTCGATATATTTGTCGTCGTCGCTCGCCCCCGAGCGTATACGGCGCAGGTCGAGAGCAGCGACAGCAGACTCTCGCGCGCCTCGTGCATAAATCTCGCGGGAATGTAACCCGGAGAGCCGCGCGCTGCTGCTGCTGCTCCCCGCGTTTCTGTTCGTTTTCTCTCTTTGCCGACTTCTCGCTGTTTCGTTTTTGTTCGATCGCTGTTGTGGATCGCCCTGCCGATGCCGATTCTTTGAGCGATACGCTGCCGATTTTCTCGTTTGACGCGGCATTCGCGATGATGGAATCGAGCGAATGGATGTGGTTGGGATAATGTTGTTGAGCTAGGAACAATAGCTAGTATTTAACGGTTTGATCGCTGCTACGTGCTAGACCTGGATTGTCCAGGTTTTTTCATTTTCTCATGCATTTTTTTAACAAGACAGTATCTATGCGGATACCAACGCACGCTTATTAGCATAAAGGGCTGTAATTATGCAGGGATGCATTGTTTATGCCTCGTTTGACGTCTCGTATCGACAGACGTGATGCGTACCGTGCATAATGCATCTTCCCGAGCTGATTTTGAATTTTTCAGAGATTGGCTCACTGTCTTAACAGCCATGCATCTATAGCGGTCGATTATCCATAAAAAATCCATATCAGCTCAATAAACGTCATATAAAGTCAGGATAATGATTAATGTCAGCAAAAAATTGCTTTATTCATCGCGCAAGACCAGCCGACAACAATCAATTGGCGAAGCGAACCGAGAAAAATGAAGCTACTTAAGTCAAAATCGAATCTCCCCTTTTACCTCGCGCGTAACTCTTCCCCGGGCCTACGGTATATCTATATATTTACACGATATACACGAAAGTTCCATGTTTCCGCTCTCGTAATATTAATCATTAGCAGCGAAGCAGCTGGTCTCTCGCTTTCGCATACGTGTATAGGCTCGGGGATACACCTCGTCGCCCGGGGATAAGGCGCCCGGCTTATTTCAGAAAAATACCAATAATTGGCACGAGACTGCGCTGCGGTGGCTTATATGCGCGACGCACCTGTCCGAAACTCGGAAACACGACTTGCATGCAAATGCGGAATAATATTGCGATGAAACTGATCGGTCTGTTAACTTCTTTCTCAGTCTGTGTTATATAAATCCGAGAAAGTCAATTCCTCGATGAAAGTTAAGCCCCCGATGCAGGCAGCGATAAGTTTTAAAACTCGCGAGAATTAAACTCTTATCCACTAAACGCCTCGTCCCACAAGCCGCGAAACCTATCACCGAATTAACCAGAGATAATCAGCCGAGATCGAGCTCGAATGCGCAGTAAAAAAAAGCTGCGCGTAAAATCCGGCGAGTCACCCGCATCCATAAAACGCCAAACTGCTCTCTTTCTCTCTCTCTCTCTCTCTCTCTCTCTCTCTCTCTCTCTCTCTCTCTCTCTCTCTCTCTCTCTCGATCAAAATCGAGTCGCCGGCGAAAGGGCGAAGCCAATTTTCTCCCGAGGAAATTCGCCGGGGATATCTTTGTTTCAATCGAGGCGATATTTCTAATCCGACCTCTCGAAGAAGCCCATATCGCTCGCATCGACGACTCCTTCAATTTCCGCTGCGACGCGTCCACTCTTTGTCTCCTGGTTCTCCACTGTCCTTCTCTGTAAACTCGGCATCAAAATGCACAGCTCGAAATTCTTCAGTCTGCTCCGACACAATCTAGCTAGAGATGCATAGCTCGCGCGATGAATACTCCCAATAACTTACCCATTGTTTCGCGGCATCGCCACTCCATCTCTGAATTCCTCCACCCCCGCTTTATTTACCTACACTGCACCCTTTCCTTCCATCCTCGCACTCGTTCGCTGTCGGTCCGACTCTTCCCCCCATCCGTCGCGATAACGGTTTCCTCTCGCGCGAGAGGAAAGACACACACAGACACAAAGGAAAATGGCGTCGGACGTCGTCGTGTCCCGAAATGGCGGAAAAGCTCGACGCCCAGTTGGAACGAGGCAATTTTCGCGGAACTACGCCCCGAGGAAGCTCGACTTGCTGGCTAAGCAATTTTCTTATCGGGCCCGTCATTTCCGGTCATTCATCTCATGGCTTGTAAGGCAGCAGCGACGGGGGGACATTGATTAAGGGTCGTCGTTTGAACTCTCGCAAAATAGCTGCTATCCTAGCTGCTCTCTCTCTCTCTCTCTCTCTCTCTCTCTCTCGGACTCTAGCTTATTTCGACGCTTTCTTTTCCTCTCTTTTACTCTTCTGCCGCCGCTGCTGCTCTCTATTCCGAGTGAAAAGTCCTCTGCCGCTCGTTCCTATCCCCCCGTATACCCTCCCTATATACGCTTTTGATTCAATTTACCGAGGCGGACGACGCTCCCAGAGATGGCCAGCGATAAAAGAGTCAAACTGCAAGCTCCGCCGGCAGCATCGGCCGATCCTTGTTTTTCTTTTTTATCCAGATGGAGTGAGTAGGTTTGTTTGCCTTTTTCGGCCTCTACGCTACATGTACGCCCCGATTCTTTTTTGCTCGCGAGAGAATGCTTTTTTTTCTTCGATCCACAGTCGCTATACTCTGATTGTTCTTTCTATTTCTGTATCGGATATGCGGCGTGGACGGCTTCTGCTGCTGCCGCTGCTGTGATCGCTTTGGAGAGAAATATTTGCTTCGCAAACCTATAGGCCATTATTTCAACGATGAAATTATTTCGTGTAGCACATCAACGAGGGAGATATAAATGATGCTTTTGTACAGAGCAAAACAACTTCACCTAATGATATACTCGAAGACGCTGCAAGTTTAGAATTAAACAGACAACGGTATAGCGAAAGTTGACAACGAAGATTCACACATGTCACAGCGGTAACTTTACATCGCATAATCGATAGACCGCTTATCGGCACCTTGAATTATTCCCATTCATTGTTTTTTCCTTTCTCTCTCTCTCTCTCTCTCTCTCTCTCTCTCTCTCTCTCTCTCTTTCTCTCTCTCTCTCTCTTTCTCTTTCCCCGGCGTATAATCCGCGCCCACGGCCCCTTATAGCCATATATAACGGTCCGAATTAACGGCGCGCGACTTTTCCGCTATTTTTCCAGCGGACCGGACTTTATCGGCTCTCGATCAAATCAAGCCTCTCACTCCTGCACACCCCCTGAGCTCGCGAATCATTTATCCGGCAAGCCGTGTGTATATCTATATGGTGTGTATAGGGAAAGAGAGAGATAAAGGCGATAATCGACGCCAGGCTGTCTGATGAGTTTAAGATTTCACGCGATATCACGCGCGCGCGTTGCTTTTTCGACGCGACTTAATTAACAAGCTCTATACTCTCTCTTTTCCAAGCGAAAGAGAAAGAGAGAGATTGCGGATTACGGATCCCTCGCGTAATTGCGGATGGCGGCGATAATGAGCGTCGATGGACTTGATTCGGAAAGACTTTTAGAAGCGCGATGGACCGGCTGATAATTTTGTCATGGTGTTACATTGATGAGATTCGGAGGAAGATACGAGACAACTGTCCGGTTTTTCTGCGGTGGATATAAAAAGTCTGTTTGAGCTCGGATTTACATGATGCTGATTTCGCACCTGACAGAATTTTTAATTTTAAATAATACGAATATGAAATTTTTTATAGACGAAGCGTCGACCACCGCTTAGACTCTCCGAGATTCTGGCTAGCGAAGATAGGTGGCGACCATGCTCCATTTCTGTAATAATCTTGCTTAAATATACACCCATTAGCATATAAACATACAAGTCGCTCATAAACACACCGCATGCCAAAAAAAAAAGTTTTCTCTCAAACTCTGCCAATGTTAAGCGGTCCTCTCTCGTCTCTTTCACTCGTCGCGCGAAACTTGATTTTCGCCCTCACCTCACCGGTACTTCCATCTCGCGCACTCGTATTATATCCGCCGCCGCTGCTGCCGTCTGTCAGAGCGTTGGCAGTGCCGGCGAATTTATGGAATTATGCGACGAGGGAATCCATTTGCATGTATAAAAGTGCTACGTTATAACTCGACGCGCGAGCTGCGAGTGTCGTGCCTCGGCGTAATTGGCTCTCGACGCTCTCATGCCTACGCAGAAGTCTTGCGAGGATTCGACTTGGCGCGTGATACTCGCGTGTTGATGGCTGTATTCGTTCAACGAATTCGTTTATATTCGTTAAAATGAGAAATCTGTCGCTATTTCATTTTCAAGCAAATAACTCGAAGAAACTCAATTATACCCGAGCGGAGCATCGCCTCACTCATCGAAGTCCCGATCGTTCTTCCTCTGTGCCAAGCTGTTGCCGGTAATCGAGCGATAACGACGAATTAAACGTCAAAACGATTCCCTTGTAAACTAGCGTAATTAACTTTCACGCGGGCGAGGATTCGGGAAGAAGAAGGAACGGCGCAGAAAAATCGAAAACTTTCTAATCCCGTCGAATCAGGCGATATTAAAAGCCGCTCCCGCGCGCCCTTGCCCCTTTTCACCCTTTTAATAAAGTCTCGACGCCTCGAAAAGAAAGTCGTCGGCGGCGGCGCGCGTCTGAAAAAGGGAGAGGCGTAAGCCCCGAATCTGCGTAGCGCCAGCCTCCTCAAAGGGTCGTAACTACTTAATTCCGTGAGACACCTTCAGCTCGAGCTTCGCCTAACCTCGGGGCTCTACTCCTTATTCTCGTCGGCTCTTTTTGCATGACAAAAGAACCGCGAGAAATTTCAATTTCCACGATGGCCCGATCGTATATCTATACACAGCCAAACGGATTTGGGCTGTAGTTGCGCTTTCCGAGCATCTAGCAAGCGACGACCTTGAGCGCAGCTTTCTTTATTGTTTTCATCAGCGGCTGACGAGCTAATGCCCTTTTACCCAAAGATGACTTGTTATATTGCCTTCTTGACGATAAAATTGTCAATAAAACAGAGCCATTGAGTAAACTCAAGGAAGTTTTTTTTTCAATTATTGGAACGATTAACCTTTTTTGTAACGGGATTACTAAATACTTTCATGTAGAGACAGATCACTAAACTTTTAGAAAATTTGAAAAAAGTTTTCAAAACTCGCACTTTACAACGCTAAACGGAGCGAATAGCACATTAGAATAGGTGTTTGTTTTTTAGTATTGCAGATAAAAATAAAAACATCCGTGATGCGACTGTTATCGCTATGAAGGCGGTATTTTTCTTGCTCCAAGCTTCAATATCATTTTAACTTCGATAGGGATAGCTTCTGGAAAATAAATTATATTTTAGTGACATTTTATAAATTCTACTTTTAATAAACTGTAATATAACCTAAAGTGCATTCATGAAAAAATTAGTAAAATTTTGAACATTCTTACTTGTTTCAGCATCGAAAACGAAAAATGAAATTTCAGACTTTTTGGATCTCACAGCACTTGTTTAATTTGGCGCTGTTTACTTTGATCTGTACTTGTGATGCTTCCAACAATTGTCAGGAGTCAATTACACGAAGTTTCTCGAAAAACTATACTTTACAACATGGGTCTGAAGTATCAGTCAACGAAACAGCAAATGATGATTTACATTATGTGGCCTGTGAGCGCTTAAATTCAAAGTTTTTATCTTGCAATATTACACTTGAAACAAATCTTTATACGCATGGTACCTTTAGAAGTTATTGTGCTGATTATAAAATAGATTTTCCGGAAGTCCGTAGGCCAGGTATACAATCTTATCCGCTAAAAAGCTCTAGGATTTTGTTACATTTAATTGATATTCTTAGTATAGGCGAGGATATATTATTCGAAAAGGTTCACCTCATCGACATGACAAAGTGCACAAACATACTAAATTTTACAATCTATCCGAAATTTGACGATTCAGCTAAATTCATGTTATGGTACAAAAACGCTATAGAATTCGGAAGACGAAAAACAATGTAATAGTTTACCTTCTTGCAAAATACTCTACGATTTTGACGGTAAGCAAATTGGCGGAACTGAACCCCTTCGTCTGCAAGACTCGCTATTACGATCTATGAGTAGATTAGTACTTCCCGTATCTCAACACAATCCCGGTAAGGGTTATTATGTTAATGAACTCAGTGCAGTATACTACGTCGATTCCTTTGGTAAAGGCGAAAAACGACTTGCAAATTTTACGGAGGGACTTTCAAACATCAAACTTATGACTATGTCATGTGCCCATGAGCTTTATACTCTTTGTACTCAATCCTCTCTTAAAAAAATGATGGACTTGGTTGTGAAGCCTTTAATACGTGATTCTGATTGGTTGCTATGGTCGGTTGCCTAGGTAACAGATGAGAACCCGCACGCTTTAAATTCATAACCCTCATAACAGTCATAACCCTGGTAGAAATTTTTCAGGTGTTTAAAATAAAATGAAATGAGGTTAAATAGTATGAAATCTGAATAGCGGATTCAGAAAAAAATATATGCAATATTACCAACAAGAAATCTTGATAAATTAATCATTACCAAAAGTGTAGTATTGAAACATGTGCATTGAAAAGTGTCACCCTAACCCTATTTGAAGTAGGTAATAATGTGTGTGTGTGTGTGTATGTTATTTAGTTTTTTTTTAAATATAAGTGAGAAGTGCAATTAAAAGAATAAAAAGTATAAAGATATATTGCGTCTCCGTGCCCAAAGTCGCCCACGGTGAGGTTTAAGAAGTGAATTTAAAGAAAAGTTCAGTATCCGAGTCAGTGAATTTGAGTTTATCACTACAATGCCCTTTAAATTTTAAAATATGTAATCTAGATAATTGAACTGTTTTCATTCATATTTTCACACCAACGGCAATGTGAATTTTTTAATTTAGCGGCTCACATTTTGCTTATAGACAGTCACGCAGTAACTACTATCTCTAGCACATTGTATTTCCGGTTTCCAGTGTATTTTTACCTGGAGAAAATAATAAATATTTTGGCTTTTTTGTTAAGGCATTAATGAGAATATTTACTTTTAATAGTTGTGAGAGATTTTGAGATTTTTCCATTGCATTGCATTTGCTCTCATTTAAAAACTAATTTCTAGAGAGCACATTTTTTGCATATATATTTCTGTTTTGGTTGTGAAAATATTTAAAGTTGAATTGACCTTAACTGAAATACTTTTGATTTCGACTTCAACACCCATGATAATTATTTAGTCGTATAAGTTATTCACATCAGTGTCGGAATCGAAATAAAAAGTATTTCAGTTAAGGTTAATTGAACTTTGTATATTGTTTCATTGACACAAAATAAATCTATATGTAAAATATGCGCTCTCTAGACCCGTTAGTTTTCGAATGAGAGCAAATGCAAAAATAGAGAAATAGGCATCGATCTCAAAATCTCTCACGACTGTTAAGAGTTAAAATTCTTATTAATGTCTTGACAAGAAAGGCAAAATATTTATCACTTTCTTCATGTAAAAATACACTGAAAACAAAAAATATAATGTGCTAGAGATAGTATTTACTGCGTAATTGCCTATAAGCAAAATGTGACCCGCCAAATTAAAAAATTCACATGTGCCTCAATGTGAAAATATGAATGAAAACAGTTAAATTAAAATCATCTGGATTACATGTTTTTATAGGTAGCATATCAAGTATCTGTGTAAAATTTCAATTGCCTAGCTTTTTTACAATGCAAATGAATAGGGTTGTAATAATAGGCTTATACTCACTGACTCTTCTACTGAACTTTTCTTCAAATTCACTTCTCAGACCTTAACGACAACGACTTTGGGCGTTGTTAATATATTTATATTAAAAGTATTACAGAATATGGTAACATATGGTAGGTAATATGGTAAAAATATTAGCAGAAATTAGTGTACCCAAAACTTATGTTGTTTTTTCTACCAGGGTTATTAGACATAGATAGAATAAGGAGCGCGCGAAGCGCGCCTTCATTCCTAGTATAAGAATAAAAATGCTGTGCAGTGTATTCAATTCGATATTGAAAAACTAAAAACGAATGTTACCATCAAGGTGCCAAATACCACCGAATGGTTGGCCGTACGCGATCTTTCAGATGGAGGCTTTGTACTAGTAACAGGAAGTTGTACTTCGGTAGACTATGCTAGTAGGGAAGGTCGGTCTTATTGCAAAAAATTCACAATTCAAAGATTTTCTGCAGACGGCAAAATGTATAAAGCATTGAATATCGATGAGTTGGAACTTGTTACGACCCCATTGTCTTACCAAGTAATGATCAGTGAGAATGATAATGATGAATTGTGCATATTTTGGGTCTGGACGGATGGTTATCATGATTATGAAGTTCGTATTTTTAACAAATGGTGTATATTAAAAAAACATGCATTTATTCGTGACTAGAAAGTAGCAAAAAGTCAAAATGTAATTAGTGTTGTAAATTAGTAAATAAATTTGTGTAAAATAATAAAGTTATACTTTGATTTTTGAATCCCTACAGTGATTTATCATTCATTATTAACGCAGAAAACGAGATCTGAGATTTTCACCAAGTTGCCACATCAGTGAAAGTTATACTCAGCACTTCTATCCATATTGGCCTCGATATTGGTATCATCTCGAGATAATATAGACGTATTTTCCAGAAATTGTCTATCATTTCAGTTGTAGAACATTGATATGTAGCATACACGTGTCGTTAGGTTGTTGATAACTCGTGTAATTTCTTTTTTATGATGCAGAATTATTTTTGAAATAAATATAAGTAAAATCAGTAAAAATGGATTAATGTATGGTGGAAATGTAATGTATGAGATTTTTTCAAATTCCTATTATAAGTATAAAACCCTACGAAGAAAATTCCACCGCACAGTTCTTGACAATTTTCACACGGCACACACATACACCAGCGTCCCATTACTCCGAACAGTCGACATCTGCAAAAACATAAACGTCACAGTCACGAAAACCACGAATTTTAATTCAAAAATCGGGAAGCATTTATTTATAACACGGCCCCCACGGCCGCTGCACACATCAACACAACGCGGCAATTTTTACCGCTCCATTATTCAGCGGCGTCGTCGCGCTGTTAACACACTCGGCTCGCGTGTAGGTACTTTTTATCCAGCGACGCATCCAATTTATTGAGTGACTGTATGCCGCACTAGTCGCAGTAAAAAAAGCGCGAGCTTATACTGCACAAGAGAGTATAAAATTTGCTTCGCTTGCGCCCGACAACTTCATTCGCTTCACACACACACACACACACACGCACACACACTCTCGCGCTGCTGTCTACAGGGCAAAACAAACACCATTTTCATAATTACATACTTGTCCATGGTCGTAGGCATACACACACATACATACCGCGACGAGTGTCGAGCACGCGACGACGACGTATTACGCCGTTAAATATAATTTCGCTAATTAAACGCCGCCTGCGGCCCTTCCGCGTTATAACGTTCTCTCTTCTTCTTCTTCTTCTTTATCGTCGTCGACTTGGACGTGAAAGTGCATCCCGTGATCGGTATTATATTGCAGGCACATCCTCGTTTCTTTTTTCTTTATACGGGCCGCTTAGTGCCATCGGAATTGCTAATAAAGAGCGAGCGAGAATCGAAGCGACGTCGTTCTCAAGAGGTGTGTGTGTGTGTATAAAGAGAAGAGCTGATGATTGCCAAGCTAGACGTCTTTGGATATATTCTTTATATATGGAGAAGGGAGAGTTTTATGTTGCGAGAGACGTAGTTAAAAGAGATTATGGCCTAGCGAGATGTGAGACGGAAGCGTGTGACACTCCGGCCAGCTTCCTGATGGTGTAAGGCCGTTCAACGACTGGAATCGCTATGTTTTATGGTGGAAGGTATCTTAATAGAGAGGAAGTTTAGTATGGATCGAAGACAATTTTGAGAATTTTTAATGTATATTTGGTTATCTGGTGAATAATCACTTCTGCTGCAGCTGTGCGAAGCGCAAAAATTATTTTTTTCAACGACTTAATTAGTGTCCCTAACTCACGAATAAATGAGGAGTCTTGAGTAGACAACGTACTTCCGCAAATTGCATGTACACCGTATGTACTGTATACCGTCTTCCCAAACATCCTTCCACTATTAATTTATAAGCCCGTGTATAGAGAGCCCTCAGAAAATAAGCGCATACTTGTTAAACGCGCGCGGAGGAAGTTATTATACCTCCATACATACGGAAATTTCAAGTTAAAAAGTAAAGGCCATTTTATGCTCAATGCTCGGCAAACGGGTATATTTAGGACATTGTTAGTGATTGGTTCGACGACTTGATTGCAGGTTTGCGCGTCGAATTACCCGCATCTACCAGCCGAGTGTGCGCACCCTCTGATTACTTACTCCTCGTATTTTTTCCGCCAATGAGTTGTGTGTGTCAGGTGTGAATTTGCAATTTCGCGTTTAACGATAACCGTTGCGACTGTGGCGGACTGGCTGGTTTTACGAAGACGAGGACTCCGAAGGATGTTATAATCGTGGATGTCACGTTTCGGAAACGTAAGTAGGTATTCGCGAGGTGTCTCGTATTTTATAATTCGTCGTCCCGTTATGCGAAACGCTTGTATTTATTTTTGTATACGAAAGAGACATCGAGAATTAAACAGAGATGATTATACTGTTGTCTGTCAGCGTAATAATGGTGTTACTCATATAACAGCAAAATTATATTACAATAAAAGTAAAATTTAAAATAATTTTTAAAAAACGGTTAACCCCAATAATTTGTTCGCACCTCTCTCGAACCCGCAACACTAGCAGTAACAAGACACCCCACACAGAACGCACATATCGAGAGAAGCGAAAAAATCCTTCCAACCTCTCTGCCCCCAAAAAGAAAGCTCAGCTCCGCTCAGCCCGGCGTCGGCGTGTGTCGGACGTTTCTCCGGGGAACGATCAATGATAGGCCGAGCGCGTCACGTGACCTCGCCGCAGGGAGTTCGCGCAATGCATCACCAACCAGGCAGGCCGCCCCCGTGTAGTCGCATGGCGAGCTTTCTCTCTTTTCGCCGCGGCACCGCCGCGACACCGAGCTTCCGGATCTCCTTTACGCTCCACACGGGATGCGGCCTAAGTGCGCGGGGTATGGTTTATTCTTCAAGATTAGAAGGTAGTAGTAAAGAGCTTTGAAAATTTTATCGCTGAAACGCCGAAAACTAGACGTCCCAGCGATACTTTCCAGGCCAACTGTACTTCCTACAGTACAAGGAAGCGCATCTTCTCGCAGCGGTACTTCTCCTCGACGACTCGGCACAGAAGTGGGGAGAATCGCGAAGTCTCAAGAACCTCGAGCTTCCCTCCCTATCTGCTTCTTCCCCACCCTCACAGCCGTAGCCTAGAAAGCGTTACGCTGTGTGTATACCTTCCTCTCCCTCCTGTCCGAGTACTAAACGGGATTGTTGCTACGTTGCTCTTGGCGACCAGCAAGTGTCGTCTTCGCTCTGTTCCTCCTCCTCCTCCACCTCCGCATTGACCCGACTCCTGCTGATTCTCAACGCCTTCGTCTCTCGTCCTCTGCGCCGGCGTATAGCCCTGCTACTACTGGCTGGCACTTTGCGCCCGCTACTACTTCGGAGTCTGAGAGAGAGAGAGAGAGAGAGAGAGAGAGAGAGAGAGAGAGAGAGATACCGCGACAATTGTTGTTCTTCGTGACTGTGTTCTACTCGGTACTTTGCTTTATACCGCTTGCTGAGCAGACTGCAGGGATGCCGCCAAGAAGACGCGGACTGTGTATACTGTTGCTCCTGCTGCTGCGAGACTGTTCGTTTTAGGAGTCTGCCTTTTTATCTGCCTCTTGAGTTTTCGTTGTAATTTCGATCAAAAGCTCCACTGACGTACTCGTTCTAAAGCGTTATTCGCTATTATCGAAGAGTAAAAAACCGGCGAACTATCTTCCCGCGATAGAAAAAATCTCACCGGTAGAGCAAAACAGACTCCACCATTCTCTCAAATTTCACGGATCCGCGCCGTAAAAACAAACCACATATATATACCAGAGCAAAAGGCTATTCTTTTTCTTCGACCAACTCGCCTCTCGCAAATCCGATGAGCAAACACGCAGAGGCGTATAGGCGCGCGCGTCGAAAGGAAAAAAAGCGCGGACGGATATATCCGCGCAGGGGACGAGCAACAAAATACCGGGGGAAAAATCATTTCCATCCTCGTTTACACAGCGGCTCGCTATTCTCTCAATATTTCCTAAGGGCTCGCGGCGAAAAACGTATACAGATCGCGCCGTCGTCGTCGTCCTCTGTGTTATATATCGATGCGAGTGTCGGGCCTTTGAGACGAGGGTATACGTACGGTTTATTGAAAAATACGATAGACGCTGTCGACTCGTCCCCGAAATTTTCTAGGCGTCGAGCAGCGACGTTTTGCACAAGCAGCGCGAAGGTGAGCGCGCGGAATTACCGCTGAGAAAAAACTCATACAGCCGAGTGTGCAGTACGGGAGGAATAGAGAGGAGGAAGCGAATAAATTCCAAACTTGTAAGTTGCAGGAAGGAGACGAAACGAGAATGAGAAAGAAAATGGCAACATGTATAAATGCGTAAGTAGTCGCGGCTGCAGAAAGGAGCGAAGGGAGAGTGGAGGGTGAGAGGAAATGTGTGTGTATATGCAATACACGTAAGCTACCCCGGGTATAGCCTGGTCTACAGCGTCGCCTGTGCGCTCGCTCGCGCGCCCATACAGCCATTATGCCGTCGCGAGAACCGTCTGTTTGCATACTAAAAAGGTTTAAGACTCCCGGGACAGAAATAATATTCACTCGAGTCGACGACTCGCAGCTCTCTTCTTTTCTCTCTCTCTCTCTCTCTCTCTCTCTCTCTCTCTCTCTCTCTCTCTCTCTCTCTCTCTCTCTATCTCTCTAGCTGCTGGGCTCTGCCCTTTTGGCTTGGTTCACACAAGGTGTGCACGGGGTATATGGAGTTGTAGAAAAATTAAGCTTTGCTCTATTTATTACTTTGCCAAGGCGATCTATGAGTAAATCAAATAAGCATCGAACTAGTCATCCCCGTAAACCATCAAAACCAAACGATCCAACTTATCTCCAAGCATCTCTCTATGAACACTCCTTTATTCCCTCTGTTTCTTTCTCGCGAATTCCCAAGCTCTTGTTTCCATCTAATTCGCTCGTCTCTCGCGCGCTCTTTCCACTCATCTCTCCCACTATCATATGTATATAGAAATACAGCCGTCGCGTCGCCAAGCTGCTTCGCTCTGTCGCGTATATAAACGAATGTATATACGGTGTCGCGGCTGCGCTGCTGTCGCGAATTCTTCCGCGGGCAATCCCACGGGGATGCGCGCCAGAGGATTTATCTGCCGCGAGAGCAACAGAAAGAGAAAGAGAGAGAGAGAGAGAGAGAGAGAGAGAGAGAGAGAGAGAGACAGACCGGTCGACAAATTCAACGGGACTTTGAGCATTTTAATGCGTCCTTTCGCTCCTCTCCGTCGTCGTCGTCATCATCTCGACAAAACACCCTTTCTGGGGGAAGGATATATGGACGAGAGAGAGATTGTTTTTGATTGTTTCGATGTGAGAGGTAGACGCGTTGGGACTTTACGGCGATGGCCTGTTGTATTTTGAGAACGATGAGTGTGGGTGTATGTATGAATATGGGTATAGAGAAAACGCTTTTTAGGGAACAGATTTTTGAAAGTTTAGTTGAGGAGAAGTGTGCAAGTCATGATTAAAATTTCAAATATTGAGCCACCGCAATACTGCCAACCGAGAAACCACTAATGTGCTTATATAACTAAATTATAAAGACTGAATATTAGAGCAAACCACACGACATACAGTTGCCCTTTGTTATTTTATTATTCTATTATTTTACGAAGTTCGAAATTCATATTATGTGAATATATTGCCGAATGCGGTTTGGATGATGTCGATTTCAAATTTATACGGATTTAAATAATAAATTAGATACGAAATTAGAGAGTTTCGGATTCCGTTGTATCAATGTTTATGTAATCGTTTTTTTTTTCTTAATCACGCGATCAAAGAACAAAAATTCGAAAAGAGTAAAATCTGGAAAAATTCGCGCAGTTCCAGTGACAATAAAAGCCGATCCCTCGAAGTTGGCCAAGCTCCTCTATAGGCTCGAATTCATTCGAAACGCATCGTCAGCGGCGTAACGGGTCAATCGCAGATCGGATGACCGTGCAAAGCGGTGATAGTAGTAACATCGAATTATTGCTCGGCCAACAGGCTCGTAACGCGCGTCCGGCCAGCCGCGTACACACGTATACCCGACGCACACAGCGGACAGGTTTAACGGAGGCAAAGTGACGACAGCGACTGCATCGGTGTTGCATGTATATAGTGTACCGGCCAGGAGTTATACGACCACCAAGGCCTGTTTACACTATATAGCTGCGCCCACGAGCACTGATCGGTCCCGAATTTCAAATCTCGGGGGGATCATTAAATTTCGTTGCGCTGAATACTTTTATTGCCGAAGTGTGATTTCTGTATACGAAGATAAATCATTTCACGCGATCGTAAAAACTCGACATTAGCGCATAGTGCATCGAACAAACGCACCTATAATATCTCTGCAAGTTCTCTAATACATTCTTAAAACTGATAAACCGAGGCTCGCAGCACTCGGAAACAAAGCCGCGACAAGTGAGCGTAACAATGCCGCTCCTCGCGTAAGTCGCCTCGAGAGGGAGAGACCACACGACCCCAGCGGCAACCCGAGGCTCGCCTTCGCGCGAGAGCTCAGCAACGCATAATAGCCATAAATTTGCGAGGACAGCCCTTTCTCCTGTACAGTCCGATGAACAAACTGGATTAGAAACCGTCACGAGTGCGTGCAGCGCTAGCCCTGGCTATATACAGTAGTTCTATCTCTCCCGTACTTCCAGAAGGAGAGTTTAGGCACGCGCGACTCGGATTTACGATCTCCCATTATGACGTTGACGTATCACCTTGCGCGAACCACCGGCTCATAAAGCAAGCCCACCAAAGCTCCGTGTAGTTTGGAGCTAGGCTACACTGTGTGTATTGAGAGAAGGAGGTGCTTCATACCCGGAACGCGTGGGAGGAGGAGGAGGTGAATACACGGAATATACTGCGAGAGAGGAAGAGAAGGGGGTCTTAGGAATCCGAGCACAGTGCGTGAGAAGGTGAGAGATTACGAGTGCAAAGTCGCGAGGGCATTGTTTCTCTGGACTGAGCGTATTATTGCTTTTGAGAAAACGGTTTGATTTACAAACGCGCCTTGAATCAAGAAATTTCAAATATTTGTCGGGCTTTAGCGCGTGAATTTCCTCATCGAGACTTATAACACTTCCGCCAGCTAATCGCATCCATCACCGCTTATAATTCCCGGCAATGCATCTCTTTCTTTTCCAACAGCTCTTCAGGAGCACGTAATTTCAGCAAGTAGACGCATCGGCGGGAATGCGCCTCTATCGTCTCTCTAAATCAAAAACAGCAGCAGCAGCACTATACCGTCGTCGTCCCGCGCGCGCGTACCTCAGCAGCGACGTACGTATAATAAATGCTCGCGCTCGCTTCGAAAGAATCCGCGAAAAGTATGCGTGTACCTACAAAGAGAGTAGCCGCGCAACTGCGAGAGCTTATTTACACGTTAGCGCGGCGGCGCACGGGCTCTTGTCGCAATATCTCTCGCGGCGCGCGCGTTCTCTCCTCTAAATTCTCGCAACGCCGGAATGCCGCCGCCGACGATACATAGCGCGTGTATAATACGAGTGGAGTCGAATGTTGCTTGATGAGCTGCGGGTATTTTTTTTCGGGAGGAGGTGAAAGTTATTTATTGGGCGGAGGAGGTTTACGATTTGTTGACGCTACTTTTGTGGATGCGGCGGGGAAGAAGGGTTTTACACGTTGTGTAACGGCTAATTAGCTTCTAAGTAGAAATGCGCGTTTCGTTTTAGCTTTGACGCGTTCGACGTTGGTTGCTAATGAATGCTTGATTTACAAAAAAAAATCGGTTTACTCTTGGAATTTCGAACTGGTTTATTTCGTAAATTACACTGCCGAGAAATAAAAACTCATACGAGAGAGTCATCGCCAATTTTGAATTATCGTCCCTCTCGCCACCCTTTCACATCAGCACGTCCGCAAAATCGCCACAATCCGGCCAGCTCTGCGGCTAAAACTACTGTCCGACCCGTCGTATACCTCCTAAGTTATTGGCATTTTCCGTTCCGTAATGGTCGCCGCAAAGGCAGGGTGACGCAGCAGCAGCAGTAGCATACTATAGTCCGCAATTTAAAGGGCGTGCGCGCGAAGCGTTTTATGCCCGATTCAATTTATACCCACTCCCCGACGGCTTCCGGAGCGAAGTGCGTTCTTTCCGCGCGCTCATCTTTCGCCGAGTCGTACTTCCGCCGATTTTCTTTCTATGCCGCGAGAGATGAATTATTGCAGACGTGTGACTCGGTTGGATGGCTATAAATCTTGGAAAATGGTACACGACGTCGATGAATTTGTACAGGATATGGACCAGATGAGCGTGTCGAAGGAATAATGTTGCCGCGGGATATTGAATTAGTGGGGGCTGTATTGATTGGATGTGAAACATTGCCGATATCCTGTTGGCGATTGCGTTGTCCACAGATACTGTACAGATGATTACAAATTTTTCAAGAAATCAACGTGCGAACCCACGTTCTACGAAACCTCCGCTCCAAACACGTGTCATACACGCAACGTACGAAAGCATTAATTCCGAATCAGCCATATCATTCCTCCGGCAATCCAGAACACCCCCATCTATCCAGCGACACGTGCAGGCAAAATCGAAGCGCAGCCATAAGACACAATCGAGCAGCCGAGTAGCGAACATCGATTGCCGTCTAGCTTGTAACACCGCGGTACGAACAGAGGGGACGGATCAGGTCTCTCCGGCTACGCGATAAAGCAAGCGGCCTGGAAAATGCCTGGGATCAAGCCTCGGCAAAAAGTGCCGTCGTGTGCCCGTTACGAATCCGACGGAGAAAGAGAGAGAGAGAGAGAGAGAGAGAGAGAGAGAGAGAGAGAGAGAGAGACTTTATTACGCTGCCCCTCGAGCCGAATTTATGAGCGAAGTAATGCGAATTAAACTAACGCGAGCCTTATGATGCTTAGGCTCGGTTGGTCGGAGGCCTGAAAAAAGAACAGCGGGGAAATCACGGTTTATGTATAAGGACGCGGGGATGGGCTGAAGTGCGTGTTTGATTTTTTTTCGGGGGTGTAGTAGAAAATGTCGAGATTGGGTTGGTCGGTGGGATTTTTTAACGCGAGATTCGTGATCGCTACGGTGGATGTATTTTCATTTGAATCGCGATTGATTGCAAGATGATGGATTAATTGATAGGGGGGGGGGGATGTAACTGAATAGAACTGTAACTGCGTTGTTGCAAAATCTGAATTTGTACGGGTGCTGCTATCTTGGGTTCCTTTGATGTAAGTGACAGTCGATGTTTCGGGATATTGTCAGCGTACACATATCTATATTATAAACTAGTCAGAATGGATATTCATGGTTATCGATAGGATATTTTTAAAGATGAATGCCGAGTTAACATGCAAGTCGATCGGCCATCGATACAAAATAATATGCGACATATTGAATCGACACGCTTGCGGTTCTATGGAAATGAATATTCGAACAAGTGATACTTTTAGCGCCTCTGAAGAACATATTTTTCAATTTAAATTTATAAGTTATTCTAGACTTTTACTGAAGTTATCTAAAACATAATTTCAAAAATATTTCGAATAGGCTCAATTTCTTTTAATACTAATGAACATTACAACGTTAAAAATATTTTTAAGCTTTGACTTACAATGCAACGTACTTTGTGATATACTATTGCAAATTATCTAGATTATGCTCTATATGTAAAGTGGCACTGAGAGCCACCTACACAACTGCTCTCAAAGCTCGGCAAATGATCAAAGCTAAAACTGTTCCCCACTTTCCCGTCAGACAGCGACGAGGGTGGCAAACAATAGCAGCTGCTGTGCAAATCGATTTCTGCCTCTTACGAGTGTTTGTAACGTCGCTTTCTACTTTATCAACTGCGGCCAATAGAGGTCTCGAACGGTTCAGCATTTCGTAATATCTAAATACAATTCAGAGACTGATTTGTTCTCGGCAAAACCGGTTTCTATCGAAAAATACATTAAAATTAATCTACGTATATTAGGAGCTTCGTTAATCATGTGGATTCAGGCGTAACATCGACTTTCTTCATATATCATTTAAAAAGCTTGAAACAGATTTCAAAAATGTAAAATGGATAAGGTATTGCGATAGTTTAACGGTTAGAAAAGTTGTACCGTGGGATTATAAACTTCGGAATTTCTATTCTACACTCAATAGTTAATTCATATTAGTCACAGTCTTATATTTTACAATTAATGTTCTTTCGTAACACCTGCAACAAAAAAATCGCCACAATGCACATTATTTTATGATTCAATAAATTAGCAACATTACGAGCAATGAATAACCAAAGTAATTACAATAATTCATCTCCACAAATTGCAAAACCGAATCAACCTCGAAAACCCAAGTAAACTAGTCGCACTCCAGATGGCCGCCAACAATCGTAGCATCGCGCTACGCGGCGGCCAATTCTTGCAACTACTGCACCAGCTCTACCTGAATCGATAACTGTAGTCGAGGCCCAACTACAGCTTGTGCACAAACCGGCTCGCGTTTGGTCTGGCCCTCACACGATATATCAAATGTAGCGCGCGCGAGTAAAAAATCGAGTGAGTCATGAGGTATTAGTAGTGATAAGCGATTAGACCTTGAGTGAGAGAAGCTCGCTGGGATGTTCGTTACACACCGGAGAGGAGCACATTGTGTCAGTCGATCGTGAGGCATATAGCGCAGTCGTCGTCGTCGTCAGCTGATCGTGCGCGCGCTTCGTGTTTACAAGTACAACCAGTGGCTTGTGGTGTTTGTACATACGTACATCTACGTTGAACAGTGGTAGCGGTGTGCAGCGTGGTGCCTAGACTGCTTGGTGCTCGAAGTGATTGTTTTGGACTGAAACGCTGATTTGGATTACCGAAGGTAATCATTTTTTTTACTTGATTGTATTTTGTTTTTTGGATTATACCCTTGATTGAAGAAAAGTGATCGGCAGGAATTTGAGACATTCTCAATTGTGCTAGAGCAAATAAAACCCCTCTAAAATATCGCTAATTAGCATTTTCGCAGCTGAAAATACGTATAAACGGCTGTACAAAGTTTGTCTCCGATCGCATTACACAGTACAATATCGTATTCGCAAGAATTCTTGTTACTTACAATAATCATACATGTACCTGCATTCAATGTCCATGAATTATTTACAGTTACTCTTGTGCAGTGTTGTTACTGTACTCTTTTACACGTCGCACTATCTTTTCTATTCTACTCTTCTTATCTTACCGTTGCGTATTTTGCTCGTTTCCGTTTATTCTTTTCACGATTAAAACTAGCTCTCGAGATGATCATTTCAATCGAAAACATCGCTTTCATATAAATCTGTTTTTTTTTTATTGTTGATGAATATAATCGAATTTTGCGTATTTGATTGCACGCCATGCTGTGTGTAATCAAACCGTATAGCGGCTAAAAAAATACGAATTAATAAAACGAAAAAAAACAATGTTTACCTCTGCTTTCATTCGAGTATTCAATCATTCTATAGAAATGATTCAATTTTATACAGCTTCACATATTTCAAACCTGGAAAATTAATAATAAATCAAGAACAATGGACATCAAGCGCTTCTGCTCTTTTTAATCTAAGATCTATTTTAGCGTAAATAAAATTATAAAACCACGAGACGAAGATGAGTTTAATTATGTGTATAAAACAAAGTTGAACTTTGATCTGATTTACTTTAAACAAACACAAAAAAACTTAATATATATTGCAGACAATGATACTATAATATAAATCTCACAGCAAAATATTTTTATTGTTTTTCCATCATATTTTATGATTCGATATTACTGTTATCAATGGAAAGTCGTTGGTGGCGAAAATAAGAGAATAAATTCTGTATCACTACTGAAATCAATTGCAAAAGTGAAATGAATTGTGGTCCGCTAAAAGGCAGTGATTAAAGAGGTATAGAGTCAAAGTTTATCGCAGGTCGTTGACAGTGTCTTTTGCAATAGTTTGTTTATTTTTGGAGCAATCAATACTTATAAGTGCGTGCGTTAAGCATATATCAGTGCATTCAATAATAAAAATCTTGGAATGTGTTTACAAAAATCATGAACAATTCTGCAGCACCCGTCACAAAAATAAATATAGAACGGAATGTAATAGTATTGTTCAGGGTCATGCACAATATGTTCGAAGCATGTTCTAAGTTTGACTTCTTTGAACTTCTTTCTCAACAATTTATCGAAATAACAACATCAGGAAATATTTTAATATAGCTTGATAAAGTATGTCAAAAAATGTATACAAAGTAATTCGTTAGCAAAATAGATTACTTCGTATTATTTTAGTCCAATATATCTAAAAATGATTAAATTTGATTACTTTCTAATCGAGAAAAATTGCTCTACCGCGTGCAACTATCGCAGCGGGATAGATAGTGCTCTACGAATTAGGTAAAATTGATACCAAGAAGATACGAGAGAAGAGATGGCTTTGCTATGGAAAACTCGATCAGGTATACGCTAAGAAATTTTCTCCGTGATACGCTGATGTCTTACGTGTTATAGCGATGTGGAGAAAATATTACTTGAACGCAGGGAAAAACACTTATTTTCATTGTATAAAAATGTCAAGTATCTACTTGTAAAAAGAATTGTATGTAGGTACGTACAGGTCTCCTATTACAGCGGACGATGCATAGCATGATTCACTCATTGTGAGCATACACGAGATTCCCGAGTACTTAATTAACGTTGAAACGAAAGACTACAACGAGGCTATGACTAACGAGTCTCGAAGCCGGTCTTCGATTTTTGCCCTATTAGTCTGACTTTATCGATTCTAAGACACATCTTTCAACTCGTACAAAATTTTATCTTTTCTTTCAGAAATGTTGGCAGCGCAAAACGGTTCGCTGATCGGTGGAGAAACGATATCGATACTAAAGCCCGATGAGAGGTTAAAAGCCAGACTCAACGCACTGGCGTCGCACTTCAGATCGCGTTTCCAGCGTGAGCCCTCGTTCCTGGTTAGAGTGCCCGGACGGTAAGCGCTTGCACGCAGTTTCATTCATTTTTATTTCCGGTGACGTTTCTCTTCGACTATACCTATATTTCCGTCGTTATTTGATTCCCCTTTGCAACACCCAATACCTTTATTTTTCACCGTAAAATCTGTATTTCCCGGGTTTGCGTCGTAATTTTTTTTATTTCTGCAACCCGATCATTTTTTTTCCGCATTTGAAAATTCATGTTTTCATAGCGATAAAATTAGTATAGAAAATGCGTTGGGTTTGTTATATTCGGGTGATGATTTGGCAGGGTCAATTTGATCGGCGAGCATGTCGACTACTGCGGTTACTCCGTCTGTCCCATGGCCATTGAACAAGATGTTTTGGTGGCCGTATGCAGATCAGATGACGATGACGCACTTCGACTAACAAACGTCGATAGCAAATATCAGGATTACCTGCACAACGACCTGCAGGAAATAAGGTACGTGATAATAACTCAACCATACCTATTGCGCAGTTGATTATTTCCGAGAAGTATGACAACGAAATTATAAATGTGAATCATCAAAGCTCAAATGAAGTAGCAAATGGTAGACCGTTGTTCGTAAGGTCACGAAGCTCAACGAGAAAAATCCTTTAAAACTGACGACGACGAAATGCCTTTCATTGTAATTTACAGAGGGTCACGACGAGGTGACGTTAATGAAATCACTCGAAACACGAGCTTGCCTCCCTACAAAGGCAACTGGCAAGGAAGTACTTGATTTAACGAAGTGTTCGGCGGAAGATAATGGTTTGACGACACGAAATTAATTTTGGAGCTGGTGCTTAAAACGGGTTCGCAAGTCGCCAGAGAAATTATCTCATTATAACTTTTAATTTGAAAAGCCGACTCCGCCTTTGCATTCCAGTATATTTAATCATCTAATTATTCAGTTTTGTTGGCGTTAATTTGGTAAAGTAAATACTGCAGTATTTTGCAATAGTAATTAAGTATGTTCGGGAATGCAATACCATCGTATCAAATATGCAATATCATAAATGATTTCGTAACGTGATTATGTGTAGTTATTAGTAATCTGAAAGGATAAACCACGACAATACACGATGTTTCAAACAAAACTTAAAGTGTAACTTCATGTCATTTTAAAAAAACTCAAATGTCCAGTAAAATCTTTTTTTTTAACGAATTTATTATAAAACGTATTATCATAAATCCAGTTAAATCCGGCCAAACCGAACATCTCTCCAGTCCCTCGTCCTCTTTACAATTCAATCACTGCAGCTGCAGCCAGCACAGCACACACGTTCGCCGAACTACGTCCTTGCCCCCCCCCCCTTCAGCGAATTGCATCAGGCACGTCTCTTCCTTTTACAAAAGGAAAGCATAATGAACAAAGCAAAGCTTGACTTGTCGCTCGACACAAACAGGGAATTCCGACTGGACGACCACACGCTTGGACCAGCTTGGTACAAATACTTTCTCTGTGGGGTCAAAGGTGCCCTAGAGGTCATTCCGGAAAAACGCAGGCCACGCGGTGTCCTCGCCGCAGTTTGCGGCAACATTCCACCTAACGCAGGACTATCCAGCTCCAGCGCGCTCGTCTCGGCTGCTCTGCTCGCTACTGTACACGCCAGTCAGGTAGGTCGTTGCTTGTTTAGAATTCTGGGAATTGCGGCGGTGAATATTTAGTAACTGTGCAAAATTAAACTGTAGGTCAAAAGGTCTTGATTTGAAACTTAATTTAACATTTTTTCGAGTAGTGCGCCGAAAGAATAATCCTCCGAACATTTTTGAGATGCTCTCAAGGTGTGAAATTTATTTAAAAAATGAAACGCCAGCGTACAGCGCTAAACGGCGGAATTTTCATCCCGAGGATTAATGCCTCGCAGTTCGTACGGACTATACGAGCTTCTCATTTCATCACTGCTATTCGCATAATTCGCGCGGTAGGCGATGTATCAACTTCAAGCTGTTACTGTACAGTACGTTCTGCGCATGTAGCGGCTGCAGATTACAACTGCGAAGTTTTACATCACGCGTGAACGAAATAAAGCAAAGCTAAATAGGAAGTAATTGCACAAACATGTATAATCGTTGATTGCGAACCAACAGTTTCATACGAACCAAGTTCCAAGCTTTATCAGCTGATTTGATTACCAATATTTGCGTTTCGATTTTCTAAAATTTTACTTAGTTCTTTTATTTTCGAATATTTCGACTGCTGTTTCGTCTGTGTTTGGTTTTAACAACAAGAACAATGGAAATTTTCAAAAAAAAGCTTCGGTTAATTCAAATAACTGTCAATATTACGCATGCGCATACACGATAATAGCGTTAACAGTATTAATACCTCCATGCATAAATGTAATATCTTTTCTGGTAAAGAATGAAAGATGAAATTCCAAGCATCGATTTCGGCAGGATTACCGAAACACTTTCATAAATTGAATTATTAAATTTAACAGACTTTTAACATTACAGTACGGTTTTAAAAATTTAATTCTTCTTATTTGTCACACCAATTTCAATACTCGAATTTTCCACGTAAAATATTTTTTTCTTTTCATCCAAAATTTAATGGGGATATCGATAACGTAAAACTAAATTCACAAAAAGGGCTTTTTTACATAACGGACATATTCTCAAACTGCTTTTTCAAGCTCGTTCAACTTTACCTCGTCCCTCGGCTGTACAACACTGATTCAAAATCTACGAGAACTAGAAGCCAACGTCCAAGCCAGTCTCGTTAGACTCTCGCGAAAACTCGAATAGCAGCGACGATTACTATCGATTGCAAAACTTGTTTTAATAGAGCTTGCGGTAATTACTCGCGGCAAGTGCCAGGGTTCAAAGTGGCTAATCGAGCGTACGTCCGTCCTCGGCGTTAGCAAGATGCCGATTGAGAATAAAAGGACGCGGTTGCAAAAGAGCTTGGTTTGCTTTGAGAACTCGTGACAGATTTAACTAGATTAATGGACTTAGTAATATAGTTGAAATGGTTTCAACACACGAACGGAGATGAATGTAGGAGACTAGGAGTTGTATTAGAAATGTATTTCACGACTTTATCCTGCAGTCGCCGGGTAAAGAAGTAGACTTAAAGAATCTATCAACTATTACAAAAATACTTTTCGATTTCACTGCTGTAACCACGCATCTAAAAATATTTCTAAATAACATTTTCTCCATAAAACGATTCGATGCGTAATATTTCCGTTTAAAATTTTTAACAAACATTTCCAAAATCGTTTCCTTTGATATAAATGAAAATACGCTCAACTTAATTTCAATAAATTATCCCACGCGCAAAATTTTCAACCCTTGGTTTTATTTCGCGGTCGCAAAAATTATCCCCACCCAGCCTTCTTTGTCTTTTTTCCGACCCTTCGCCCCTTCTTCCTTCAATTCCGCCAAAAACTATTAAGATTGCAGGGAGGAAAACTCTTCCCTTGGGCCACGCGATTTGTCATCCTTATTCCTCTCAGCGTTGCTCCCGCGCGCGCCGGTTATTTCTCGTTCGCAGCCTCTGTTCTTTTTTTCACTCCCGTAATGAACTTTCGTTATTATTTACCGTATGAGCGAAGAGAAGAAAAAAAAGGTCGGCTGTATACGTGCAGCTCAATTCCTTGAGGGTGTGCGGATGCTTTTGTGTGATGAATGCTAATGGATCCCGGAAATTGAAGAAGTGGGCGGTCAGTTCCGCAGTACAGAAAAAAGCTCGAGCGATACATGAAAAAATTTCGAATTTATTTGTTACATTCGCACGAAAATACTTCGAATAAGGGATGAGAGCGTGTACGGTTGGATGATATTTGAGTAAGCAACGAAAAAAGCTCGACGCTGTCGTCAAGCTAGCCACACTGAAATCTTATTTGAAATTTAATATTTTTCCGGATCGAAGCACGAAATGTCAAAGGAGGATATGGCAACAGTCAGCGCCAGCGCCGAGAGATACATCGGCACCCAAGGCGGTGGAATGGATCAGGCGATCGCCTTTCTTGGAAAAGCTGGTGAGAAAACATTTTGTCTCTCTTCTCCGCTTGCGATTTGTCACGGACAGGCTCTGAGCTTTTGAAATTGCTCTCGGGTCATTCGATGAGTCTATCAAATCGATTTTGAGGGATTACTTGTGTACATAATTTCTCACAGTGTTGCCACGCGACGTCTTGCCGTACACGGACTTTTCTACTTAACGTTTACTCCTCTGTATTAAAGGCCTTTTTAGAAAATTAATTCCATTACATATGCTGGATTTTCGCGTTAAAAAAATAATTAACAATACAAGGTTTTAATTACTTAGCGTCCTTTCTTTAACGTAAAAAATAAATTCGATGCGAAATTGTCCATTTTGCTTGTGAATTTTCTAAGCCACGGCTGCCCCCCTGAACCACAAAAGAAAAACCAATATTTCGAAGTGCACATCTAATGTGTATAACAAGCTGAAAAGCAGGGGCTATTTTCCTTCGATGTTTGAAGGTTCGGCGAAACTGATCGAATTCAATCCATTACGCGGATTCGATGTGACGCTGCCGGACGACGCGGTTTTCGTCATCGCCCACAGTTTGGCCGACCATAACAAGGCCGCAACCAATGACTTCAACACCAGAGTACTGGAGTGCCGATTGGCAGCTCAGGTGATTATACTCGATCCATTTACTATTATTTACATCAGGGAACATTTGTAAGATGAGATTATGGTGAATTGACGATAACTCGAGAAAGCTTCATCAATATTAAATTTTTCCAATAAAGTTTCAATAAAAACAGTCGGTAGCTCGTGCTGGCAATCAATAACATTGTATACAGCGCGTGCTTTGAACGGAGCTTTATTAACGCACACAATTGCGAATATTTTGTTTGACGATATCGATGCTATCGAAATAAATTGAGTCTGGCAAACAATTCAGCTCGCGTTCAAACGCATTCTGCAATGGGCTGAATTCCGTAGATTTTCAGTGCAATTGACGTAGGTTTTAGTCTCATAATTCGTTTATCATTTCGCGTAAATAGTACACACAATATGCGGTGATTAATAGAAAAAACCAAAATAAAAGCATTTTTTGAATCCTCTCTTAAAAAAATGATGGACTTGGTTGTGAAGCCTTTAATACGTGATTCTGATTGGTTGCTATGGTCGGTTGCCTAGGTAACAGATGAGAACCCGCACGCTTTAAATTCATAACCCTCATAACAGTCATAACCCTGGTAGAAATTTTTCAGGTGTTTAAAATAAAATGAAATGAGGTTAAATAGTATGAAATCTGAATAGCGGATTCAGAAAAAACTATATGCAATATTACCAACAAGAAATCTTGATAAATTAATCATTACCAAAAGTGTAGTATTGAAACATGTGCATTGAAAAGTGTCACCCTAACCCTATTTGAAGTAGGTAATAATGTGTGTGTGTGTGTATGTTATTTAGTTTTTTTTTAAATATAAGTGAGAAGTGCAATTAAAAGAATAAAAAGTATAAAGATATATTGTGTCTCCGTGCCCAAAGTCGCCCACGGTGAGGTTTAAGAAGTGAATTTAAAGAAAAGTTCAGTATCCGAGTCAGTGAATTTGAGTTTATCACTACAATGTCCTTTAAATTTTAAAATATGTAATCTAGATAATTGAACTGTTTTCATTCATATTTTCACACCAACGGCAATGTGAATTTTTTAATTTAGCGGCTCACATTTTGCTTATAGACAGTCACGCAGTAACTACTATCTCTAGCACATTGTATTTCCGGTTTCCAGTGTATTTTTACCTGGAGAAAATGATAAATATTTTGGCTTTTTTGTTAAGGCATTAATGAGAATATTTACTTTTAATAGTTGTGAGAGATTTTGAGATTTTTCCATTGCATTGCATTTGCTCTCATTTAAAAACTAATTTCTAGAGAGCTCATTTTTTGCATATATATTTCTGTTTTGGTTGTGAAAATATTTAAAGTTGAATTGACCTTAACTGAAATACTTTTGATTTCGACTTCAACACCCATGATAATTATTTAGTCGTATAAGTTATTCACATCAGTGTCGGAATCGAAATAAAAAGTATTTCAGTTAAGGTTAATTGAACTTTGTATATTGTTTCATTGACACAAAATAAATCTATATGTAAAATATGCGCTCTCTAGACCCGTTAGTTTTCGAATGAGAGCAAATGCAAAAATAGAGAAATAGGCATCGATCTCAAAATCTCTCACGACTGTTAAGAGTTAAAATTCTTATTAATGTCTTGACAAGAAAGGCAAAATATTTATCACTTTCTTCATGTAAAAATACACTGAAAACCAAAAATACAATGTGCTAGAGATAGTATTTACTGCGTAATTGCCTATAAGCAAAATGTGACCCGCCAAATTAAAAAATTCACATGTGCCTCAATGTGAAAATATGAATGAAAACAGTTAAATTAAAATCATCTGGATTACATGTTTTTATAGGTAGCATATCAAGTATCTGTGTAAAATTTCAATTGCCTAGCTTTTTTACAATGCAAATGAATAGGGTTGTAATAATAGGCTTATACTCACTGACTCTTCTACTGAACTTTTCTTCAAATTCACTTCTCAGACCTTAACGACAACGACTTTGGGCGTTGTTAATATATTTATATTAAAAGTATTACAGAATATGGTAACATATGGTAGGTAATATGGTAAAAATATTAGCAGAAATTAGTGTACCCAAAACTTATGTTGTTTTTTCTACCAGGGTTATTAGAGATAGATAGAATAAGGAGCGCGCAAAGCGCGCCTTCATTCCTAGTTAGGAAAAAAATATATTTTAAATTATTTCATCATTACATTGAAAATGACCAAGACAAAAACTCAACTACCCTCATAAAACCACACACCTTCCATAAAACGAAATCACCTCCAAGCTTCGCACTATCTCATATACCCTACTATACCATACGACCAAAGCTCGCCATAAAACAAAAAATCCATCGTATCGCACCTCTCTCGAACTATAGCAACATGTCTCCGTATGTATCGAAACTGCAGGTCATGGCGCGGAGGAGAGGCCTAGAGTGGCATTCTGTGCAGAAGCTCATTGACGTACAGCAGCTATTGGGTGCAAGCCTCGAAGAGATGGCCGCGATCGTCAGCCGTGAACTTCACGAGCCGCCGTACGAGCACAAAGAGGTACCTAAATGTGTATATATATATATATATATATATATATATATATATATATATATATATATATATATATATATACACACACACACACATACACACACACACACACACACACACCACCACTGATAAGCGGGACGAACGGTATAGCTCGTTATGTTTGGGTCGCTAGTCATAAAAGGAAAATACGATCGGAGCAAGCTGACTCGTCAAGGAAGTGAATTGGACTTTGCAGTGTGTATATATACGCGCAAGCGCGAAATAGACCGTATATAGTTGAGCTTGCGCACGTGCTCGGGAGAGAGTATCTTGATTATGTCGATCGTTTTTTCGTTTTCTTTTATTTTGTTCTTCGTAATCAGTGGCATAAGAAGAGAATGGGTCGTGTTGAAAATTGCGCGATGGAAACTCGTGGATGGCAATATTGCGTATGAATTTCTTGATCGCATTGCAATATATTGTAACGCGATGCGTTTGATTAGGTGCTTCGACCGGTAGGCTGTAAATTCGGGTTACGCGTGGAATATCGATCGTACGTTTGATTAATTGAACGCAGCTATGAACTTCGAACAGTTTCAATTAAATGTAGTTGATCAAAGGCCATTTTTTAATTCTAGATATGCCAAATACTAGACACAACGCCGGAAGAATTGAACAGGATATCGAAAGTACCGGTTGACACAACGCAGAAATTCAAACTCAGGCAGCGAGCTCTTCACGTCTTCGAAGGTACGCACTACTTTTCCACTTGTGCACAATACCCTGAAAAAAACACAGTCGTTTCTGTTGTAAAGACCGGTAGTTTTAACCGTTCTGCCACCGTAACGACTGTTCAGTAAGAACAACGGTGTGCCACTGGTAGTTTTGGCGAGTCGCGACTCGTAAAATTGGTCGGTTACGCGGGACACCAGCAAAAACGACCGAACTGATTCTTTAAAACTGCTGAACTCTACGGTAATTTTGGCGAGTCTTCATAAAATGACGAATTACTGGTGCGAGATCTAGTCAGGGCGCCAGAGCGAGTTTGTCGCAAATCGATGTCCACTCGTCCACCAAAGGTTTTTTTACGTATTTTGACCCACTGAATCCGAATTTCGAAGGTGGACAATCCAAAAATGCATCCGTAAAAAGTTATAAACAATTTAATTGTTTAAACTGCTCTAAAATTGATACAATTAATGTCGGGTAAATTCTGAACGAATTTAATGTAACTGTGTTCATATACAATCATGAACCTTTTTGCAGAATTGAAAAATTGTAGTTAGAACCAGAGATTTTGCAAATTTAGTGCAAAAAGGCAGGTTTTTCTCGCTTGGCGCCCGGGCGCATCAAGTGTTCATCTCGTACCTTTCGTTCTACTTTGAATTATTGCACATAGTAAGTATATTTTTAAAGAGTAAGTATTTTTATATATTTGTATTTACAAAAAACAACATACAATTGATTAAACAATGAGTAATTATATGAGAAAATAAAAAAATTATAATTTATTTGTAAATTTTCTGGAAATTTTTATCAGAGAATGAATATAAAAACATTGTAATTTTTTTATGTAATTGTGTTTGTGGGAATTATTAAACATATAATTTTTTGTTTTATTTTGTACCGCAAAAAAAAGCGAACGTATTTTTGCTTGAGAATAAAAGGCGCAAAATGTGGCATATCATATTTAATGATATGTACTATTTTTCGAAATCTGTACATTTTATTAAATAAAATTATTGAATGTTAATTATAATGATTATGATTATGAAATGTAATTGTGAATTGCAAGAAAAAACTAATTATGACAAATTTCAAACTCGCGCCATACACGCGCCGCAGCGTGTTTGTTGATCAAGTTTTAACTTGTTTATAAGAATACAAGTCGCGCGCTTGTTCATTCTATTCCGCTACGCAGTCTACGCAGCGCAGTGCTACTGAACACGTTATAGTTTGTTATATTATTAATGTTCATAAGAATAAGATGAATGACGAAGAGGAAAATAAACTGTTTAAATAATAATATTGAACCTTTGAATCCAAAATTATTTGGTTGGAAGGAAGACAATAATTTGCTTTTGCCAGAACCTGTGCAAATTTTACTTCCACCAGCCGACGAATTAGTTTACTTGCAAAGTTTGTTCGACTAAATCTTGTTCTTGTGTGTCAGCAGAAATATCGTGTTGTTCCTTCTGTTTTTGTAGACGCAAACAGACGTGCAAAAATAAATTTAATGAGGTACAGTTTGCAAATAAACCTGAACACGAATTATAAAAATCGATTCAATTGTAATACTATATTTACATAATGAGAAAAATTCCATAAAAATACGTATAATTCATGTCTTTCTTTGTGTATAATCATTTTATTATAAAAAATATATAAAAATAGTTTCATTTCACTACGGAGTTTTTATATTTATTCTCTGATAAAAATTTCAAGCGAGTTTATAAACAAATACAATAACAAATTACATTGTTTAAACAATTGAATGTTGTTTTTAGTAAATACAAATATATAAAAATACTTACTCTTTAAAATTATATTTACTATGTACAATAATTCAAAGTAGAACGAAAGGTACGATACGAACACTTAATGCGCCCGGGCGCCAAGCGAGAAAAACCTGCCTTTTTGCACTAAATTTGCAAAATCTCTGGTTCTAACTACAATTTTTCAATTCTGCAAAAAGGTTCATGATGGTATATGAACACAGTTACATTAAATTCGTTTAGAATTTACCCGACATTAATTGTATCAATTTTAGAGCAGTTTAAACAATTAAATTGTTTATAACTTTTTACGGATGCATTTTTGGACGGTCCACCTTCGAAATTCGGATTCAGCAGGTCAAAATACGTAAAAAAAACCTTTGGTGGACGACTGGACATCGATTTGCGACAAACTCGGTCTAGCGCCTGGACTAATCAGTTAAAATGGCTGTGTTTTTTTTTCAGTGTACGACGATGAAATTCGTCATCTGCCCTTTCCAAAGAAAGATCGCAAACGTCACATCCATGCAAAACTCACCCTTCGCCGAATTATGCACGATACATTCACGCGAGCTTTTCACATTTACATTCGAGCGCCGTTTTCAATCGTCGTCAAGACTCTAGAGGAAAAATTCCCAAATATATTCCGCCACGTCAAGTATATACTTAGAACAGCCGTCACAACGGCGTAATGTTTGACTCCTGTGGGTTAGCAGGAAATATTTATGACTAAGCCGAAAAATTGCGTCGCGTTCGCTCATATCAAATATTATTCAAATTATTTGCATAATAACATTCGCGCGCTTTTCGTAAATATTTTTCTTTTTTCGGTGTATAGGGGGAGCCCTCTATTCTTCGGCGATGGTGCAGGATGACGTTATTCGGTGGTAAACGCATTAATATTCTTGCTTATTAAATTTGAAATTGTATGTGCCCGCGCAGAGAGTGTGTCGCGCATAATTACTTTTTTGCGTTGTAGCTGTTTACGTTCGTTGTCGAAATTTTCCTGTCTGCTATAAAGCGAAAACTTTTCTTGGTAAATATTTTTTTGCAAACATCCATACGAATTCGTACGCAAAAAGACAATCTTACGAAGATCTTTGCTCTGTTCAAGACATGAGATTCGTGTTATTCGATTCAAGCCCCCAAACATTTCGTAACGTGAATCGTGATACAACTTTATCTCCTGAGCAGCCTTTATTTGTTTTTATGAAGCTTGTGTAATATACGCATGACAGTTATTGAAGTAACAAAGAAAACAAAGCAGGGTACAATGCTGTATCGTCACTTTTTTTCCAAATAAAATCAAAGTCGCAATTTTTGTAATAAAATAAAATTATCAAAATTCTAATTAATTTAACGCTTGTGCGTATTTTGTAATTAAATGCGACCTAAATAAAATGTAAATAACAATTGATATACCTTAGGTCATCCGAGTTTTACGCACATAGCAGCATGCGTTTACACGTTGTCACGTGTCTTCATTACCCTGTAATCAAATCTCACGAACGACAATTTTCAAAATTAGCGACTCCTAAGTAATTAAATCACCCGCAGCATGCTTAATCGTAATCACGAGTTTTGTCACAAAGATTTAAACTTTGAAAGCCCACAGCTAAATCATAGATTGCACCGTTTTTTTTACTTTATGCCCTTGGCTCCCTTATTTCTTATTTCCTTTCAGCAGCCCTCGAGTGGCACTTAAGTTTTTTTACTTAAAATTCTTTACCGCCTCTATCTCGGGCTATCTGCACAATCATTTTTATCCTTCTTCACTGCTCGGACTTTTTTTAGCAACTTGTTTATAGCGATTAAACAAAAAAATTTTCTTGGCAATACTGACAGTTTAATTTTCCACTAGTCAACTCCAATGAAAACACATCATTCGAAGTTCGAGTCCATCATCAAACATTAACAACCACATTCCAACGAGTTCAGTCCTCCCAAAATAATTGATGCCGTCGGTGCACTTTATTTTGGGCGGCAGCCGTCACTTTTCGTTCTCGTCCATCCCCTGCCATGAATCCACTTAATTTTTAATCCTTGTACACGTAATCTTATTTTTTCCGAATCTTCCGCACCTTCTTTCCGACCCCTAGATAGCTCGATTCCTCACATGCGCCAGCAAGAAAAGAAACGATGTGCGAATCACGCGATCGTATTTTACAGGATGAAAAAAAGCAAGCGTTGGTAGGTACACATGAGCGCAAAAATTATTTTTGCGAACGTTACGCGAGCTAAATCGATTTAGGCCAGAGGTCGCTAAGGGACTGGATTTGCCTTGCAAATAACGGTTTGTCCAATCGATTCTATAGGAATTTTGCTAGTCTTCGTTTAATTCTGCGTGTTATGATGTGCACGAAGCTGAGAAAAAGTAAGGTTAAGATTTGTTGAACAGTTTTAGTTATCAAACAAGTAATTAAGATTTATTTGGTGATTATCTTCATTCTTGAGATCAACTTAGGATAATAGACGTCTGATTATACGTATAGAGTAGTGATTTACTTCAATTTATATTTAAAATATAATTATTTTATTTTCTTAATTACTCTTTGTGCTTCAATGATAAGTTGTATTACTTATAGATTTCCAAAAATTAGTGTTAGTTCTTTAAATTTTGTTCATCCATCAACGAACTTATGATTATTTGGAGTTCATGATAAACCAAGGTCAGCATTCGCGTAATTTTTATCGCAGATGAGCTAAACCAATATTAGATAAAAAGTCGAGTTGAGACTGATAATACATAAGGTGAATGATCACTATACTGTGATAAATCTTGGTAAGTTTTAATTTCAAAAAGTAATTAAAAGTGTGCTTTACTATCTTTCGGTTTGAACAAGAAAGAATCTAATAATGATCAAAACTTTATGTACATTTCAAAACTACAAAAACAAGTATAAACTTACTAGACCACATCTTAACCATCTCTCCCTGTTATCTTTCAATTCCCAGAGGCAGCCCGAGTGTTGTCGTTCCGCAGCGTGTGCGAGAGCAAAGACCTGGACGCAGCGGACCGTCTGCGCCAGCTCGGCAACCTCATGTCCAGTAGCCACTCGAGCTTGCAGAGTTTGTACGAGTGTAGCCATCCGAGGATCGATGTGCTCGTCGAAGCGGCCAACGCTTGTGGAGCCCTTGGGGCCAGATTAACTGGAGCTGGGTAATTAGCATTTTTATATATGTATCGTATTGTATACATATTTTCTTTGATGCCGTAGAAATCTTCAGATTGAGATTGAATCTTAGCTATTGAGTTGCGAAGCTGTTCTATCAATGTTTGCTTTAGAGAAGAGCAAGTTTTATACTCCAGTTGTGCATTAGTGTTTTACTTTTAAAGTTTAAGCTTTACAAATATAGACAGAGGTTGCTTTATGAATTTCTGCAAGCTTTATGCTTGTTATAATTATATTTTAGACTTGAGAATAAAAGTATAAATGGATACAGCTAATAAGACACTTATATAAGGAACTTGACACGCTTTATAATTACGAGCTTTATATTATTCTTCTGTTTCTCCCGTAGAAAGTTTCCTCTTTTATATAAGATGTGTCTTAGGTACAAAAAGCACTGTATAAAAAATGTATCAGGGAAAAACAGTTTCAACTTTATAGGAAAAGCACTAAAAAGAATTCTATGAGTTGCAGATATGATCAGGCCTGAATGTGTAATCTTTGTAACTGGGTTACTCGTACTGAGCATAAAAGATCGTGAGCTGGCAGGAACTTAATCTTTTTCTAGATAAAGTGCAGCTGTAGTTAAGTTTTCTTAGATACACGTTAGTTTTTTCAGGAAATTTGAGATCTTCAACAAAAGCGTGTGCATACCCATAGCGAAATCTGAAAATTTCCCAGAATAATGATACGTTTGGAAATACAAAATCAATTTTCGCACAGTTTCTCAAAAAGCTTGTATTGCATGTATATTTCTCAAACAATACAGTAATCCCAACAACGTGTATAAATATTCATAAAGTCCTTGCCTGCGCAGCAGAAATGCAATCACCGCAAAAAGTCGTGGATAATACCTGCACAGTCAAAAATATATTCCGCTCTCAATAACAGGTCGACGTTGTTGTAAACAGTCACGTACACTGGACGGTACTGGATTGTGTCGGAACACTTTTCGAAATACTTCAATCAGAACATTCGATTCATAGAAATTAAATAATAAGGCTACATTGCAGCATTTCAAAATCTTACCACTAGAGAATAAGCTACTTTCGAGGCTTATACATAGCTGTACACATGGAATAAATTCTTTCAGCAAGCGATAAGACAAATTAAACGTCAATTTAACAGATAGTTTATACGCTCATTGTAAATGCACAATGGGCAACTTTTGAAAGTGGTTTATTTGCACTGATAGCTTCGCAGAACCACACACGTCTCGTGAAAGCGATAACATAGAGTTCGGCTTTGAAGCGTAACTCGCGGCAATTCTCTCAGCAATTCTACACTTTCGACCGGTTAGTTCAATCAGCAGCAGTACTTCTAGTTTACCTAAGCTTTGACTTTCCAATCAAGCTTGGCGACGCCTCTGATAATTTTATACGGCTGCATGTTTGTGTGAGCTGCAAAATAAATTAGCAAATAGTGCTCTAGAGAACTGCTTTATTTTCGGGCTTTGGGTTTTAGGTATGCTCGTTAGTTTGCGCGCTTGTAATTACATGTGCTCCATTTGCGAGATTTAATATCGGAATTCAAGAATAGCTATGTTCTCATTTTTTCTTTGCATTAAAATGAGAAATGTTACAAAATTAATTGAATTCAAAATTTAATTTGTTCGCAGTTGGGGCGGTTGCGTAGTCGCGATGACGACTAATGACAGAGTCGAAGATTTTGTCGAGAACCTGAAGAAGAAATTTTATCACAATGATGAATGCGCGAAAGGTCTCGACTTGATGCGTTACGTTTTCCCGACGGAACCCAAGAACGGTGCATCCATTCACTACTTTCAGTGAAATTTCAGAATAGAAAAATTGAGCTGATGGTGTCAGAGACATAAGCCTTTTCATCCATGAGCATTTTTATTGTTTGTTTAGGTATGCAAATTGTTGAATCTTTATAATTACATTAGTTGATGATTGTGCATTTATATCAGCGTAATACATAATATTCCCAAAATGTAACTGGGAAATAAAATTAAAGCCATGCAAAAAACATTTTTATAAGAAAGTACGATTATAGAAATATATTTTAAAGTATAATAGTATCTTTTTGATTGAACAATATGTGTATAAACTTTGATAAAATAATTGTTGTAATAATGCAATAAAAAATGATAGATACATATATAAATCCTCTTTATAAACAATAATAAAAAAGACCTGTATGTTCGCATAAACTTACGCATCCTATTTGCACAACATAATGGAAATCTAGGTAAAAGAAAATATCTCACATGATCAACAAGTCTATTGCATGCTTCCAAATAAACGAACTCTCGAAGCTATTCTTGGCTGGAATAGGAAAGTTTTTTGTTCGCGTCTTCCTACCCTCTTCGGGTCACATTCTCGCTCGTCGATCCTCGTCGGCATCATCATGCACCAGGAATGGCCTGAAACCACTAACAATCTTCTAAACATGATCGAAAACGTCCATGAATACTTCGCTTCAACGAGCCACGGAAATTAGAGCGTCAACAACACGGGAGTATTCTACAAAGCTCATTTTTATATCAAATAAAAGTAAACACAAGTTCGTCATCGTATTTTATTTTTACGTCACTTGAAAGTGTATTTTTAATACTTTATTATACCGTACGTATAAAAGACAACGAATAATCGGCAAGTATTATACTTTATCTTTATTTAGTCATATATTATTGCAATACACAGTATGAACTAAATTTCGAAATACTTTCTTTGCAAAAAGATGCTATGACCACTAACGAGTTTCGTTTGACCAAGGAAACTAGCTTACACAGAGTTTAAAGTCCACTTGAAGTTTAAAGTACATAACAACTATTAACTATTTAGTTCTAGTTAAGAAGACCAATGACATCCTTTAGTCAGTAAGTAAATAGTTAAAATAGATTATAGTAACAGTATATAATACATTTAAAGTTAATCGAAACATCACGAAGAAGCAATTAAGAATATTAAAATCGAATTCTGCCAACGTTGTTTGGAAAATAAAACAACGAAGCTATGCGTAAAAACAAGTTCTCGAAGCAATTAGCTACGTTCCAATAATTTTTGCTCTTCGAGGGAGTGAACAACTTATTATGCTCTCCTATAATTGAAGCATCACTATTATAAAAACCGCGGAAACAATTCCTGGTTAAGTTTTTTAATCTTTTTCGAGCTAACAAACGCGGCGCGATAAATCTTTCTCGCAAACTTTAACGCCCCATAAAAAAATTCTATTAAGAAGAAAGCACTTGCAATTACTTTAATTCTTCGTTTTACTTTATTCTCTCCTCTGTTCTTATACGCGCGAAAAATAATATTGAAAGCATTTATCATAATTCGCAGATGGTAAAATATATACAATGAAGATTCATTTTTCTTCAACTTAACATTCAAGAGTATAAAAATTTACTCTCTAACAAGCAGCCAACCCAACAGATAGCAGTATCAAGAATAATCTAACCCTAAGCAACAAACACAAACGCGCACACATAAAGCCAGTTCACGCACCTCAGCGCGGGGGGCAATTAAAGCTCATTCTCGCGTATCGACTGGCCTCTTTCTCATTCCCGTTAACGAATGGCCTGCTAGAGGTGCTCCAGTCCGCCGGAAAAGTATAGGTTGCACAGCTGCAATTCTCAGGTATACGTAGTACGATATTCCCGTCGGGAAAAAGTTGCTCCTTGTGCCCTAGAAAAGTTCAGCTCCGCAAGCTCAACTTCGTTGAATTAACGATGCGTAGGGCGATTGCGTTGGGCGCAATAACAGCCAGCAGGATAAGGATTTGTTTTCGATGCGCGCCGGACTCGGATGTATCGTTTTTTACGCGTGAGCGTTTTCTCGCTAAACTCGGCTATCTATAGCTAGAAAAAATTTTAATTAGCGGTCAGTTAGCCGGATTGATTTGAGCTTTACGGTTACGGCGAAAGTATTGGATTGTAGTGGAGAGGTACGTGTAACAATTGTTATTTGAACTGATGAAAAAGTTCACTTGGCCTATATAAGAGAAATTGTAAAATATTGGACATTGCCTGCTAGTGTTATGGTTTTTATAAGACTAATATTGTAGCAGTAGTGTTAGCCGAGTTTGTCCAGACGACGCGCTGATATTACTGTACGACTAGCGTTCTTTCTAAGTAGCTCTATGACAACCCTAAATTTTCCTCGAAGCAATCCTCAGCAGCGGAGAAAGTAGTTCTTTATCCTTCTTTTCGCTAGATTTTGAAACAACTTCCTAAATTGATCTTTGATCCAACTTTTATTGCTTTAATTCTACTCGCGTAAATTCGCCCAAATATTTCCGCGTGACAGAATGTCTCCTTCAACTGCACGCACACTTGTGTGAATAGTAGCGGCCAGCAAAAACTACCCCGAAAACTACGCCATTAATCCGTGTCGGATCTGCTCCGCTATATCCTATGCTAGGGAGAAGTCAATCGCAGGATAAATGAAGCTTCCTATGAGAATTTGCTTCCTTTCAGGGAAGCCGTTCGCAGATACAGGGCTGTACGTTTCCGTGGACACGTTGGCTCTTCCGATTGCCTTTGTAGAAGCCTTCGCTATTTTTCCATTTCGAATTCCGGTAGCGGAAACAGGAGAGGAATTTGTGGGCCAAGCTAGACAAGGGTATATCGAACACGTTTCGATTGGCCTGTGGAGTTGGTGATTTCTTTTTTTAGAATAGCTGATTCGAATAAACGGTCGAGTGTATTTTCTACAGATTTTTTTTTCTCGGGAAAGCGTGATTCGACCAAACGAAGCTCAAATTTATTTTTACCTTTTTCATCATACAGACGAATCAGATCGCAAAACTACAATATAATTACTTACAATATAATTACGTTTTACGAATCAGATCGCAAAACTACAATATAATTACTAAACTTTGATAATTTCCACGCCAGACTAATCTAAAGTACAATTGTATTCACATACACGTATCTTCCTTTTTAGGTCGTTGCATATAATAAACCATATCTCCACAAAGTTCTATCTTAGCACCATTTAATTAAAAAATCCATCGAACGTCGCGCATTCGTCCAAAAACAACGAACAAAAGCCCACACTTCGAATTCTCTGCTCTCTAAATCTGAAAGAGTGAAAAATGACTCTAAAGAGTGAAAAATCACTCGAAATGAGTCATTTTTCACTCTTTCAGATTTAGAGAGCGTACAAAGCAGATTCTCGCGGTGCGTGGGGTAGGTGGGTTTAAGCATTTTAGTTTTAGGATTAACTCTCGCCCTGGCTCGCCACCCTCCAATGTGCTGACGTATAGATTCTTGCGGTGCAAAGAGTAGGTAGGTTTTTTAGTTTTAGATGTTATACTTGCTCCGCTCGCCTTTCTTCTATGTGCCAAAGTGTAACTTAAATGAATTTTTAAATTTGGGGAGCGTGGAGTAATTGGTTGTATGCACTTGGCTTTAAACTTTCCTCATCTTGGATCTCAACCAAATTTTTTGTACATACTAATATTAATATTAGCAACAATATTCCGTTATAAAAAAAGGGGTAAATTACTTATGCGCCGCACGAAAAATCGATAACGTCAGAAATTGACGAGTTACGTGTCTTGGAGCGCCCTCTATAAATGGTTCCTCATTTTGGAACTCGACCAAAATTGTTGTACATACTAATGCTGATATCAGCAACAATATCCCGTTGTAAAAAAAGGGGTAAATTACTTATGTGCCGTAAGAAAAATCGACATAAACTCATTGGGTATCTTGGGCGGCCCTCTAGGAAAGGTTCCCCATCTTTGATCCCGACCAAATTTTTTTCACATACTAGTATTGATGTCAGCAACAATATTCCGTTATAAAAAAGGGGTAATTTAATTACTTTTCCTGTGACTAAACTAACATCGACCAACTTTATATGCATATCGGGCTCGGACTTTTCAGAGTCCTCTGGTCAATGTTCCTTGGATCGAATCGTCGCCAAACTTTATATTTAGTCTTTTTTTAAGTTGAATAACAATTTCCCACTGCAAAAACCGACTAACTAAAAAAAAATTTTCGTTAGTAGCAACGTTGCAAACTTCAGGCACATCACGGACACACTCGCCCGTGCTCCAGATCGTTAATTAAAAACCAATCTCATATCGAGACACACGCCTCGGGCTATGAGCGTGTGGCCGCGTGTGATTACGTTCTTAATTTCTCATCCCTCGTTGAAGATTAAACGCCAATAAAAACTTGAACTAGACTAGCGTGGAGCCGAGCATTTCGTATTTTGTTGTGCGCAGTATTGCAATAGATGAAGAAATGTGTACACCTATAAGTGTTTAGCTATAGAAAATTCTTGATTTGGTATGAATCAACGCGGTTGGAATCATTAAGCTGTGTGAGGAGGCATAGATCGCTGGATATCGGATGGAAATTCAACTCGGATAAACGGGCAAATTTTTTCAAAAATGAAGGTTCATTATACCTTTTATTGCAGATGGTTTAATTATATAAAGGCAAGATTATGATTGAAGAACGAAAAAAAGGTCCGCAGCTGTTAGAGTAGGTACAGAACTAACGTTTAAGTTCAAAATGAGCAGCGGTTAAAAAAATGAAAATTAGAATTTTTAAAAATGTTGGGTATTATTAACTTCGTTTAGTCGGAAATTTTTAGCATAAATTTTATTCAAACTATGCATTTCTTACCGTTATAAATACACAAATGCTTTAATCGTGTCCGACACTAAAGCCCAGCTATCTAGAAACCGATCACCGTATTGACGCCTGCCATATTCTCACTAATTAAATGTAACAACAATCTCTCTGCTCCCTCATTATCTCAGGTATTCACTCGTCGTCTCCTATAGTCTCTTAATCTCATCCCGGCACGGTATTCCAATCAGCTACGCCTACGCAAACGAGACTTCATATTCCGGATCAAACTCTCTCTCTCTCTCTCTCTCTCTCTCTCTCTCTCTCTCTCTCTCTCTCTCTCTCTCCCTCTCTCTCTCTCTCTCTCGCGCGCGCGCGCACTTCTCCCCGGAAAGTCCCGAAATTCCCAGTTGTGCAGCATCGTATATCAGTATCTCACACATTCAGAATAATTTCCAGCCGAGCGCGCGAATGAGAAAAATCGTCGGACCGAAAAAGTCACGCGACACGTGGATAAAAGTAAATTCATCACCTCAGAATCGATCGATTACCGCCACGTGGATCTTATCCGTGCTGGAGTGTTGAATAGACGAGTCGAGTAAATAAAAACAGGAAATGCGCGTGCTTCTTTTCGAGAAAAGTAGGCATGACAAGATGACATAATCCAGAGGTGGTCTAAAGTAAGTGGGATGAAAAGATACATGCGTAGACGTATTGGAGGATTATTTTTTTTTTCACGAGGGGGACTGGTGACGGAGTGAAAAGTTGTCGTCGTGCTTAATGATGTCTTGCAAATAGGGATTCCTTTTCAAGGCCAAGGAGCGAGAGAGGCTGTTTGCAAATCGATCATCATGTCATGTCATGCTGTTTCCGCCGGTATTTTGTGGGCTGACTATCGGTCGAGTATTCCTACTAGTTTCGCACCAAATTATTAATGCCAAAGAGCTTGCTAACCTATTTCCGATATTATCGACTATTTCCGTAAGCATCCTAAGTATATCGATCACGTACATTAGCAATTCCATGCATCTAGGTATTGCTATCGGCTCATCCTAATAGCTTCAGGTAAGACAGCGCCCGTTAACTACCTATACCATGACTAATTCATATAATAAACTATAACTATCGAAATACCATACACCAAAGGCATTCCGTATGAAATCAGAGTCACGCGCCAATTCTCTTTCACTTTAAAAATGCGCAAACTCGGCTTTTAGAAAAAAGTTCGACTCACCGAGTGACACTCCCTCGCTCGAACCTCACCACTCAAAGAAATCACCTCCGCTCCGCAAAAAAAAACACACGCAAGCTCTCCCTCCCCCAGAAAAAAAATTAACGAGCCGTAGCAGCAGCAGCCATCCTAATCCTCTACAGCATTCCTCCCACTCCCCGCGTGCAGAGATCGAGAGTATGTAGCACAGTGAACTTATATACAGGAGCTCTGGAATGTTATGCGCAGGCGTGAGCGCAACACCGTGTCTCGGCGGCTTCAAGCCGCGTGTCTCGATGCTCAGTCGGCTCTCGAGCTCCGCGAGCGGTATGATGCGGGAAAAGCACGGGGTCATGTGTCAGACAGGTTCGAATAATAGAATGGCCGAAAATAGTTCGAGATGTAATCCGAGTAACGATGCTTACAATAAGAGACCGAATAATTTATAGAAAAAAATATAGTAACAAAAATAACTTGGAGACAGTCAAGTGTTTGAGATGTGATAAGGTTCGGTACGAGAAATCGTCTTTTGGACACAAGATCGACATGAAGCGATACCGACGGTGTTGGAGTTGTTAGTCAGAGTAGAAGAGGAATAAGCAAAAGCGCGATGGCTATCATGCAGTCCTGTTGCTGCTGGCGCTCGGTACGCCGTGGCAGCTTCGCCTGTGCCGTTTACACCGTGGTAAGTGCAAAAACCTGATGAACGAGACTTCGTTAGCTGAGAGAGGTTTGTTTGAGGCTTTAGACGGGTCGCTGATGTTGACGACGCGAGGCGTTATTTAATGCAAGGTATATTTGCCGTGGGATACACTGCAGATTGCGGCTTTTGACGATCGTGTTTGCCGAGTTTTCACTCAAAAGATGAAGTCGGCTATTTGTGCTGGAAGTCGAAAGTAAAACAATGTTCTTCATCGAATAGCGAGAATTCGAACGCAGATTGCCATACGGGAGAATCATTGAGCACGTTCTGTAAATATTTATACATCCGTTTTGTGATGGATTCGCTGTAGATATAGATATTCGACGATATTTTTATTGCAATACAAAGTGAGCCGCAGATACGTTATCCGTGTCGGTTGTGTGAAATAAAACGTCAGCTTTTTTACGCGTATATTGCTCAATTTGAAAATTCGACACTGATATATTATTCGATACAGCGCGAAATACGCCCAGCCATAAAAGCAGCAACTAAAACGCCCTCGATAAAATAAAGCATATTAAAGAGAAAGCTCGCAAGCACTTAACTTCACGCCAAAGAGTCGAAACGCATTTAATCGAATAATGTTCGCGACTCGTCTGTCCTGAAGATTTCAGCTGTCGCGATAGCGAATTTACGAGCTTGTAAAGCTAAGACTGTAACACCTGCGCGTACGTGTCCTCTTCGTCATTTCGCACTTGGCGAATCTGCTACGTAAAAGCTCTCTTTGCGTTTTGTTTACGATTCTCTCTTCTCGTAGAAGTGTTACCGATGTTTTTGTTGCGCCGTTGACAAGACTTTTGGCCGTTTATTGGGGCAGATTTTATGGGAGTTCGAGGAAGGTTGCACTCGTCAAAGTGGGATAGAAAATAACAGACTTGTCGAAGTGGAAGGTTATGGCTAAATAAAAATAACTTGAATAGCATCGGGCTTTCTTTCGTCTCAAAATATGGGTTGTTCACGAGAATCGTGTGTATTCAGTAAATCATGCGCGTATAGACAGCAAATATAGCATTAATAGACTTATGATGTTTGATCGTTTATGCAGAAATCTATCTGTATAGTGGGATTTGAAAGCATGTATCTTATGCAAACTAGTCTCGCGAGCCAAAACCCAATATCCTGTGGGTATACCTCCAACATATTATACTGTAAATCAGTAGAATTTTGATAAGCTCGCGGAAATTCAATCAAACTATATAATTAGTCCATTAATCGCTTAAGGGAGATCAAAACTATGTAAATATAATGCGTCAAAGGTGCAATAATGAGGTAAATAAAGTTGTAATTAACTACACTATAAATTTAATCTTAATATGCTAATCTATTAAATGAACTTTACTTCAGAGATGATTAAATCTGCTGATCGACTGCAATATTTAGTGATCATTTAGATGGAATGTACAAATTTGTCAACAGTAACAAATATTGTGCTTATGTACCGCTCTTTAAACATTCATCCAATTCCACTTTGTTGTATCTTTAATCCGGTGACGTAGAAGATAATCCTCCATCATTCGCTTTGCGAATCATGTATGAATGGCACATTGCGAACACGCAACGTACAAGTTTCGGGTTACCGGAATATGTTTAATCGATGCAATGCTCTAGCCGAGTGATGGACTTAGCACCACGACGATTTGCGTATTCCCGTGGCTTCTAGTGACATATTTAGTCAGTCAGTTTGGATATTGCATGATGATAATTTCTGTTTAGCAAATTTAAAATTATTGCTACCAATGTAAAGTTATTATATAAGAAATGATACAGCTTTTTTAAAAGAGGGTATGATCGTTGGATTCGATAACGTCAAACAATCATTATTTGCTTAAATCTTGTGATTCCTTAGACGGTTTTTAGAATAAAAGTAACTCTCACAACTACGATTGATGAACCTTTCTAAATATTTCAATGTTTTTTCGCCTGTTGTCGAATTAGATTTCAGTAGACAAGACGATTCTCACCTCAAACAACTGGACCAAAGAAAATGCATTGATTTTTAAGTATAAAAAGAAGCATGGCGTGATCTACTAGAGAAACTACCTGATTAACAGATAAGCAAAGCCATAACAATTATTTTTACGAAATCTGACAAGAACGGTAAGCTATTCCAACGGTATAAGCCGCACCCCACGAAGTTGTTGTGTCTAAAAAGAATTAGAACAACACATTTCTGCTCTGAAAAGTTGCAGAACCACCATTAGTTTCAAACTTAAATTGGAGCTCGAGATTCAGCGCACTTTCGGAATTTTTTTCCTTGCTTTTCGTTAAACTTTGTTTATCTTAATAAATCCTCAACAATAATGCAGCTGTTAAGCATCGTATACCTATATGCAATATACTACGCCAATAATAATCGGCACAAGAATAAAGAATAAAGATCGATACAACTGCTTATTGGCAATAATAAAAATTTAGCAATAATAAACAAATTATTATTGTAGCAAGAACATAACAAATACATTCGAGTACACTTTTAGTCAATTTATATTCGAGTGCCAAAATGAACTAGCAATGTATTTCACTCTAATTATTAATATTCCAATTTTCGCCATCTCATTTGATTTACACGTAAGTGCTTGGCGCTAGTGCGCCCTTACCAAGGCGAATACTTGACTTAATTTGCGTTCGTTGCAAATATTTAAATAGTCCCCAGTCAGTCAATACAGCTTCCTCTAACTACATTCGGGAACATTTGCTCACTTCTCGAGCTCTGGTCTATATTCCGCTAGCATAATAACTCTATTCTCAAATAATATATGATGGAAAACCCGATAAATGCATCACATCGCTCATAATAAAAACTATACAGAATTTCATAAGAAGAAAAGAGAGCGAAAAAGAAAAACGAGAGGTTTCAAAACACAGATGGAACATATCACTCTGATGTCTGATTGCGAAACACAGAGCCATCGAAAAGTTCAGTACATTTGCACATTTATACGAACTGCATCAGCAAAAGCTAAAGATCTCTGTCAGGTAGTCCCGGCTTAATCTTTATAGCTTTAATGTAAAATTCGAGATTACGAAAAAGTAGAATGTAGTAGTCAGATATAGATAAACTCATAGAAAATGAGTAAAACACGAGCTAGTTTGTGTACCACAGCTTATGCGATAAGACTTGTGTCAATACTATTTTAATCGGTTCTTGGGATATACCAAAGTTTTTATGCAAAGTATATATTATTATAGCTAAACAAGTGATTATAAAAGCATAAATATGTTTTCAAAATATTTGTGTTTTTCGATATACATTGTAATTAAGTATAGATGATCTTATTTCACTCATACGTATTAAAACTAAAAATTAGCATTGAACATTTCATGGAGCAAATTATGTAAAAAAATAACAATTCAGAATATTATTAATATATTTGAAATCGTCCAAAAATACTTTATAGCACAATGTGGCTAAAATCCGCTGTTAAGTCACGCCTATCTGTGACTAAAATAGTCCTTTTTTGCACCGTGTTTATCACACTCGCTACGCTCGTGCGCTAACCTCACGGTGCAAATAAGGACTACTTTAGTCACGAATAGGCGAGACTTGCGGACTTTAGTAGTCTGTGCTATAAAATTTTATACGATACTCTTGACTTAAATGGTTCAGTTTTACACGACGCTTGGCGCCCTCGCTACGCTCGGGTGCTAACTGCGCCGTGTAAAAAAGAACCATTTAAGTCACATGTATCGTAATGTACTATTATTATCTTATAAATGTTTCAAACATGAATTCTTTTGGTTTCGCAAATTTCTTTAACTTTACACACGAGTCAACAGAAATTGACTGTATTCGTGAGTAAAGTAATTGTGGATTTATTTTTGCCGTTGTAACCAGACAAAATTCTTTATTTTCCATTAGGAATCCCTGCATTTCAAAATGCATCGATACGCTGCGTGTTCCAAGATCCATCAGCTCGTTTGTGCTTCCATCCGGATTGATGCGTCGAATATAAAAACTGACTGGTTCCTGTTTCACAAATGTCAAATGAAAATAATTACCTTTACTTGTATCAGCGTGACCGACGATGACACCACCATCTGGCGTGCTAGTTATTGATACTTTATTGGGGAAATGACCCCATGGATCGGTTAAAAGAACTCTAGTCTTATTCTTCAGTTCTCCATCTAAGAGCTCGCAGAAGCAGTGATACCTTCGATTTACGTAGCATAGACTGACATTGCCATTGTTGACTGATAAAGCATGGATATACGAATACATTAATTGATCACTTTCTTTTAGCACCTCGAAATTTGAATTTAGCACCTTTACTTTAATTTTACCATTAGTCTTTATAGTAGATAGTAGCGTGAACTTCCAAACATAAGTAGCATAGGACACACACTATTATTTGCATTAGCGCCAACATTTTGGAATATCTTGAAATTCCTGAAAAATGATTTCACGTATGATTCAATCGGGTCAAATTTGCAGATATTATATTTATGTATGTATTATATATTGGGTCATTAGTATTCAAAGTACATAATATAACAAATATCAAATGACTCAAATTTAAGATTCAATATTGCTGCATAATGTCCTAAATGTGAACTTTCATTACTTGTATTTAATATAATTAATCGTACCAGGTAATTTAATCTAGAAATGTTTAATAACATTTTTTGTAAATAGAGATAGAATAAAACTCGATGCTTACCAGAAAAAAACTTGATTTTACAAAAACGATTTTGACACTTAGTCGATAACTTCACTAAATGAATCTTGATCGTATATAATCTGTATTTTTTAACCGGGCGAAGTCAAACAGAATCCACAAGCAACTAAAATTCAATGAGTACATCGTGAACTTATGTGTATCACCAGTCTGATGATAAGAATTAGTTGCGATGATTACTTTTATCGGACATTGGGATAAACCGAAGTTTTTTTTGTATTATTATTGTGTCATAGTAACCTCGCTACTTAAAGTTTAAAAATTCACAAATGTGTTTTTATTTTTGCAATCAAAATAGGACAAACATATTTTTTCAAAAATTTTAAAATTCTTAAAAAATATTGTTTTTTCATTCTTGTAACTCACTGCAAAAAGCGTGTTAGACCGCATTCCTCCAAGCCGTCGCATTTTCCCTTGCAGAAGTAATACGTCATGCCTCAGAGAGCAAAATGCGCTGCTCTCCCCCTTCTCCACACACAACCAGCATAATATTATTCCAGAAGCTCGGCACGATTTTTCTCCGCTAATGCTTTCTTGTATCTCAGGCATCACAGCCTCATATCCAATGTGACACGTGATGCATTTCATCGATGCCGTGTGAATTTTACATTTCTCTTCTTTGCCCTTTGATTTGTCTTTTTCTATGCATTTTGCAGACTTGAATTATTCCGCGAGACTCTTCATGGAAACGACGTGTTTGCCGAAGGATAAACATTATCGCTCGCTAGGTTGTTTCATCAATTGCCTTTCACGAAATGTTTATGTAGAAGCTACTCGGGTGGAGAAAGAAGAAAGCTCCTCACAACGTTCAGTTTTATTATTGTTTGTCGTGGCTGCCTTGCCTGGAAACGGTGACTCTTGACTGGTGTTTTACAAACAAACATTAAGCCGCCAGGCATTTATATTCGAATGTATAAATTTAAGTATAACAGTGCGTTTTGAAAAGACAGGCATTCTTTTGTGATCGTTAGTAATAAACAAACATTGTTCAGCGAATAAGTGCCATCTTTATATTCATATTTTAATTAACAGGATTATCCAAGATGAGAAGACTCGGATTAGCATTTAAAATTCTAATCGAATAAAACTCGATTTTGGAGGGCACTCCTTTATTTTTCCCTCATTCGCAATCTGCAGTTTGCATAACTGAGTCTGTACAGTGATGCCAACTCGAGAGGCAACCCTAATTCGGAGGGAAAAAGTATTTCGAGTAATTACCCGTCCACTTAAAAATGTTGCTGCATGCATCTTTAATCATTTTTACAATTTTCGTCGCTCTCGATAAATGCCTCAACTATTCAACAAATCAACTCATGAATTAAATCACGCGACGCACGCGCTGCATGGTCAGTCTAAATAATTGATTTGGCGACGTGAAGTCACCTCGTCGAAAATGAACTCGCTAAAATTCCATGTAGTCGGCTTAAATATTTATCGACGATCCTCGCAAGCACAGCAACGAGTGAGATGTACAGTTCTAAACTCTAAAACTAAAAGATTAAACCAGCGTAGCGAAAAGCCGCCGTGAGCGCAACTTGAAATCAAATATTTACCTCTCGTATTTGTCCCGCAATAGAACACGTTCGCTTAAACCAAAGCTGATTCGGCTTTTAAAAGTATAATGCAATCGAGAGCAGTTCGCGAATCCGAGCCAATCGAACGCCGGGCGATACCCTTTCAGAATTTAAAAGTATAAATCTTGATCCCATTCCACAAGCTATCGAAGTATCAGCCGATTCATAACAAACGCGCGAATTATCCCGTAAATAGACGACGTTATCCACGATAATGGCGAGAGCCTTTTTCTCTCGCGACACACACACACTTTTAACGGGGCTGTTTTAACGACCGGCTGTAAAGTTCGTGCCATGATCGCGAGGAGAGACCATATAGGTGTATAAAGTGATGCCGACGTGTGTGTATACGTATAATACGATGGGGTCGCGGGAAAACTGCGCTTTAGGAGAATCGATCGATCGCACGGTGGAATTAGATCATTCTCGAGAATGAGATGGATGACTTATTTTTATTCGGTGAGGATGGGTTTTATTTTATAGAGGATTATTCGGAATTATGTGCAGCGATGTTGTTAGGAGCGAGTTATACAGCGCTTAGATAATACACGCAAATGCGAGGCTCGGACTATTCGCTTTGACACGCTAGTTACTCCCGAGATTGAGTGTTAATTGTAGCGAGCAGATTTATATAAAGTTCGCATGGAGTTTTGGGGCTTTTACTCATTATAAAGTAATCATTTTAAATCTGGCGGGAGCATTTATTTTTGAACTATGTTCGTTTAAGACTGCAATACAAACAAAGTATAAATATATTAAAAATCCATCAAGTGGAAATAGACTGGGTATAATCAGACAAGCCTGAAATAAGGCAGACCTCCAGTCAACAACTTGTAGCAAAGAAAGATTCTCGTAATATTTTTTAACAAAGCAGTAGATTTTCTTATAAATAACCGGGCAAATACATAAACGGTAGACCAATTTAGTTACTAAATACATAGACTTATACTTCAATTAGATACCAGGATCTTGTGGATTTCAACATAGTATGATTTCATACACCCCACACCGTACATAATAAAGTACCATTAACACACCACTTTTTAATCTCTTATACACATCCGCGGTAGTATACATGAATAATTGTTTTCGTGACTTTAGACCCTTAATATAAATTCTCTTGACTCTTTTCGTAACGCTCAATTAGTATGGTCTTATCATGAAGTTTCGTGCAACACCACGAAATTATTAATTACCTAAGTGCTAACGAAAACATCTTTATTTCACAAATAGCATGTTTAGCGACACTCACTTAATAAATTCTTAATTATGATCCTGTGTAATTAGCGAATGAATGTCACGAACAGTATAATTTTTCTAAAGCTTGCTTGTGTAAAAACTTCTCCCACAAACGATTACTTATTTCACTGAAAAAAAGCGGCCGACTCTCCGCATATTAATACCATCAGGTGAGAAAAAAAGTCTTCTGCTTCCTCGGCTAAAATCGTAAATACCGCTCACGCGCGCATAAAAGCGAAGTCGCGCATACCTCTCAAGCGCGATATAAATGCGTCTAAAAAGCCAAGCACGCGAGCTCGGAAAAATTGTGCGCTATCCAACTCTCTCACGCACTAAACCTCCGCACAAAAAATATTCTCGGCGCACGCGATTAATCGCACAAGCAGAGCAAACCGCACACGATAAAATTTCTGCGGAAAGAAAATGGAGATGTCGTTTTGCAAGTGGCGCATAAGTTCAAGGAGATAAAACGCTGGAGTTTCCAGCTGCGCTCGATGGATTTACACGCGACGCGGTCTTCAGGGGGATGATCGCGTCGACTTGAATCTCGACGGTTATATGCATGTACATGTGCCCAATGACCGGAAATAAGGACATAGTTCAGTGAATATATTTGCGGGGGGACTTCGATGAGAATGTTAAGTATCGTGTGTTTACGATTTTGGCTTCCAACTCGCGATATCTGTGAGATACGTCAGGCGTCTGTGGGATAATATTTTAGTTTGTATTTATACGAATTTAATTTAATTAAGAGAGATCCGTTTCGGCAAAGGGAACGTCGAATTTCCAGCTGCTCAAAGGGTAAATTACATGCAAATTGAATTTGAAAATAAGGGGCGATTCAGATCTCTGTATTAAAGTCGTAAATAAAAATGATGGTCACGAGCCGGGCAGGATTTATGGCCTCCGGAGGAAATCCATGTTACCTCTGCATAAAGCATAATAAATACGAATTTAAAAAGTTTTTACATTTCATTTGAAATGAAATTGAGAAAGGCGTGCATAATATACGACCGTAAATCATGACGCTGAAAATCCTCTCCTAGCCATAATCGAGTCCTGCTATGGTTATTACAAAAAATGCAAACTGCGCATTACAATGTGGTGGAACCACTGCTCTAAGTGAAATGTATGGTTATGTTGTCGCAACAAGAGTTTGAATCTGATACTCTGAAGGCTTCCCTTGAATTTACGTTGAACGCTGGTCATTCGGGGTCTAATCAGTGAAATAGTGCAGCCATATAGTAATGTACCAAAATCTTTACTTTGATACCTAACAGCTGTAGTAGCAACAAACGAGACGGTAAATTTAACGGCCAGAGTTTCAAAGAATACGCGTGTGCATAACTAATTCTCTCGATGGTTCAAGTAATCCCGCGAATATAGCCATAAAACATAAAGTACAGAATAGAAATAAAATATTCAACGCTTTAAAAATAACTCTGCCAGCCGAATCGATTCGAACCATCAAATTTCCCCAATCAGAGTGACAGCTCGAATCCACAAATCCAATATGCAGATCGTAGGCGCGCTTCTAAAAACGTCAGACACTCGTGAAATGCGCATTCGCAATTCTACCACTCACACGTTAATAAGAGGATAACCAGATAATCAAATAGAGCAGCAGATGGTCTGCCTTCTCTGCGACGTCGCCTATTTTCATCTACCCGTAAACGGCAAAGGTATAGGTATAACTATAAAGCTCATCGCGAGGAATAAAAGGGCCAAATAATTTTTAAGATCCCCTGCCGCGTATAACGATAAGCTGTAATTCGGGAAACATTTCGCGTGATTAGTTACGCTCGCGTCATCTTGGGGAAATTGTGAACGTACTTCGTTTTAAGCGCGAGAGCTAAATATAAGCATGCATGGGTGTTTTATTTATGCGCCATATGGGATGCAATGTTACACTCGACAGAGACGCTGGTTTTGTTTGGATTCTTCGGATTGTCAGTGCGGTCAGTTTATTGTTTTCTTTGAAAGCCGCGATTTTTTACTGACCTCTATGATAAATGTTGCTCTTTAATTAGGTATTACCCGACGATTCCCGGAACGCTTGCTCGAAGTTTAATCTTTTAGGAAATGCGCGGGTTTATCTAACAATGCATCGCTATTCGTTCTCTGTGAGCAATGGAATCACAGCGGATTGTTCGCAATTTGACCGCAATATCATGTACAGAGCCGACACGGTTAAAATATTTTAAATGGCTATTAAATAATTCCTGGAATTCGTATAATTACTTTATAAGATAATGAATATTTCTCCGAAGATGAGGTTAGGAATTTTAATTTATTTAGTAACTTTATGATACGGGTACACAGAAACAAGCGCGAAAGATTAACAGTTTGCCAATCGCTTGGCTTTGAAGGCATAATTATATCGACAGAATTTAAATTTCGTCAATTGAACACGAAGTGTTTGAGGATAAAATATGCGGAATTTTTTAATTAACTAATTATTTTACAAAAGCGTGTAGACCGTTTACTTCTCTTTTGGCTTTGAATTGTCCTTTGCATTAACTCAGTATAAACATTTACCTATAACATCCCGTATAGAAATATTGAGACGCATCATCGAAACTTCTTGATATTCTTCGAAACTTGTGAACAATTATTCTTTGAAAAGAAACAAAAAAACTTGGCGATGCCTTTCGCCCTGATGCTAGAAGATATTCTACAATTCTTATAAAAGTATCTTGCGATTTTTATCGCTTATTCAACAAGAGCTTTGCGCGCTTCACCGAAACTTAAAGACGATATATCACAATGTAGAAAAGTTGACAACGAACCATATGCCACGGAAAATAAATTTAGTTCAAATATCAATACGCATTGAACAATATAGATGCATCGCTTTTTGTGTTGCATGTATTTCACAAGATCCATATTATATCCCTTCCGCCATCCACTTGTATCGACCTATTCCCCGAATTCAAAGAATCTGCCACAGCCTTAGACCTGTATAACTGTAACTGTCCCTTTTGCGGTGTGGCCGGCAGAAAAAAAAACCAGGCGCCAATGGCCTGGACGAGTTAACCCACTTCTTACGCGCGAGACGTCTCTTACAGTATTTTCTATTTTTAAGTGCGATGCTCTCTTCAAACGTGTTCTCCTTTTGTTTTTTATTTCAGATCAATCGATATCGATATTTTCCGGAGTTAGGCTGGCGCGACTGTGAATAGACATGGTTTAAATTATAAAAGCCTGATATTTCAACATTTTTCCGATATGCGTGTACTTCAGATTGAAGAAACAAATATCAGTATTTGTTTTACAAACCCAGGATATAAAAATTGTTGATACATAGGGCTTTCAAAAGAACGTCTTTCAAATAAAATTAATAATTCTTTATATTTAAAAAAAATCCACAAGAAGAAAATTGACTACGCCCCTTCACTTGACTTTTCCCATCTCTCGACCCATGATTCCTTCGAAAACGAGCCTCGAAAGATCAAAAAAAAAAAAGAAGAAGAAGAACGAAATATGAATGCGCGCCCCATTAACGTCCCCTCGATATAATACACCTACGACAAAGCGCTCTCGGCACCGCCTCGCTTTTTCTTCCAATCCTTCTTAACGCCGACGAGTTCCGCCAAACGCTCCCATTGAATTCAGCGCGACTCGAAAGGCTACCCCGTATACAGAAGCGGGGGAGGAAAAAAAGAACATGCAAAAAACAGTCCTCTCAGCCACGAAATCCGCAAAGTAGCAATTTCACGCACGCGCGCACGCGTAATTCTCTCCGTATATACCTATATAGGTTTTTCGGTCCAAGACGTAGCGCCATTTCTCCACTTCTCACTTCCGGACTTTTTGCGGACACAGAAATGTGCGCGAGTTTTTCTCGAGTCTCGTGGTTTTGGTATTCGCGCGAGGGATATTTTTCTAGCCGCAGTCGATGAGAGCAGCATAAGTGATGAGAGGCGACGGTGCGATGTTGACATCGGGAGAAATGAAACTAGTTTCTTAGGATGGTTTAGCTCGTACTTATTAGTGTCAGCTTTTTTTGGAGCTGATGTATTGAGAGATCGATATTTAGTTAGTTTACTTTGAAGATTGTTATAACGATCTGACCTTGAAAGGCCATCTTTCTAATTAAAAAACTACAACGAAACAAAACAAAAAGAACGCTGCGTCGGCCTAATGAAACTGCAATACATGGAAGTAAAACTTCTGATTTAGCGGAATCAGAATAGTTACGAAACTTGCCTGCAATCAAAGCCTAAAAACAAAAAGTTTCTTCTGCTGGCGGGAATAAAGAGATAGCAAAAGTGATGAAGAAGAATGCGCTGCAATAAAGAAAAAGAAAGACGAAAGTCGTCTTTGACTTCGACTTGACAGCACTTCGTGTTCGCGCGCGTATATTGTCTAAGGCGATATTGCTTTCTCACGGGACTATAACAGTGACATTGCGATCGCATGCTTATATTCTTTTTTAAAACGTTCCATTCATTCGTGGAGTAGAAAAATCTATATTTATGAAATAATTATGTATTCCCTATACTTATAATAATTTGTTCAAAAAGGATACACACTCCATCTTTCTTTATGCCTAGAAAGAAATAAAGTAGATCAATATCAACAAAACAATAATAACTATACAAAATCCGCAGAAATCGAGTACCGATACACCGGAAAAGCAATTCTCAAAATGGCATCTTTAACAGAAAACGCGTGCAACTGACGGCAAGTCGGTAAAAAGCAAATCTTCTAATATAGAAAGGGTGGAAGTTCTTTTCCGTTTGATCAACTTTTCAAGCAACTCTTCGAAGAGCTACTTCCTAAAATGTTATAAAGTACTTTTTGAATGAACTGAAAGCAGAAAGAAATTTTTTTTAAAAGTAGGAAAAATAAATCAGGTCTAAAAATAGTATACAAATGCAAAAGAATAACAACACACGAATTGTAGTATACATCTTATTTTCTAAACAAATCATAAAAATAGTAACGATGTGGAAAAAAACGTATGTATAAACTGAACTCGAAAGCAAACTACGTTGCTGCTATTATTACAGGTCTGAAAAGAATATTTTGTAAACAACTACCTCTACAAATTTCGTTTTTCCTTTTTCTCTGTTTCAGCTATATTATTCGGTGCTAGCAGTGACTATAGCTTCAGTCCTGCAAGAGGAAAGTCAGTATCTGGCAGGAAATCGTTCGCTCCCTAAGTCTAACAGCGTCCTCGAACCGGGAGTGTCCCCAGGTAAGTGAATAGAAGTCCTTTTCACTGTAATTCACTGAATAAAATCGTAGAAGTTTATCTGCCTAGCCATGATTCGTCGAGATATTTGATTTAATGCTTCTTATAAATTCCTTTTTTCGCACTCGCTTGATAAATCTATGTTATTTATCGCGAGTTCCAAGTTTCATACATATTTTCATAAAGCTATTTACAAAAGAAAGATTATCCAGGGAAGATTACGAGTTTTTGATTGTAGGCACGAGTAATTTTTCACTCTAATTTATAATATTGTTCTATGGATAACTAAAGATAAATTTATTTTTTTTACCAGTTACGATGAGGTTCAACTTCGCACTGCTCATATGTTCATCCAGTGGCGTCATTTGCTGCCTGTTGCTGTTGTACGGATTGTTCAGGGTAAATATCGTACATTTTTTATATTCTAGAACCAATGATAAAAGTTATTGATTTACAGCTAAAATTAAAAGCACACTCTATCAACTCAGTAATTATACAACTAAACGTGAATAATTTTCTCGTGCTGCGCATATCTGAATCAATAAAAAAAAAATAACAAATACATCCTGGCCACGAAAAGCGAAAACTTTGGTAATATTTCCAGAAACTCCGCACAGCACAAAAGTCCTGAAAAGTAAAAATAAAGCGCACGAACAAAACTTCAAAATTCCCTCGGGTCGAGCATCGGCACATTATGCACGTCCGACTCTCGACTATTTTTTCCCATGAGTCACACAACTTACTCTTTCTCTCTGTCTCTCTCTCTCTCTCTCTCTCTCTCTCTCTCTCTCTTTCTCTCTCTCTCTCTCTCTCTCTCTCTCTCTCTCTCTCTTTCTTGCTCTCTGTCCTCGACGTCTCGATGCCCGCGTACTATTCAATATACTCCTTATTACATTACGTGGTCTGCAAGTCAACGCTCGCGGCTCTCTATATTAAAGTGGACGTGTCGTTGTATAGTCCGATTCTCGTCGCCATCCTTCTCTCGATAATCGATATGCCTCGTGAGGGTAATTACTCGACGGTCTCTCTCCTAGAATCTGCAAGAGCTCGAGGTAAATTTATTCTGGATTGACGTCGTGGCCGCCTCCTATAGCTCTGAGCTTGGGTGAAATTAATAACCAAATTAATTTTAAGAGCGATAGGACGGGAAGAGAAGAAAAGGGCCGAAGAGAGGCTCTTCACGTGTCAGTTTGGGGAAGGAACTGCTTTCCGGGGGTAATGGATTGTTGATCCTCGGCGATTATAAAGCGTCTTTGTGCGGTGGACGTTGACTGTAATGGTGGATCGATGAAGCTGGATGGTGATGAATTTTAAAAATAACTTTTGTTGATTTTCCTCGAGAAAGATTTTATGAGCCTCGTTCTTCCTGTTATCTCATTAAAACACGAAAGCTCTAGTAATGCTAGATGCCACGAGAGAAGTGAAAAAGTCCGGATTTCGTCAGACCCAAGACATCCGTAGCGAAATTTAAAAAAAAGTCCCGCGTCAATTAAAACGCAAACGCTCACTCGGAAAACCTTCTCAAAGAGTCGATTTCCCGCAAAAACGCAATTCCGCACTTGGTCAAGTAACGCCGCGCATTCGACTTTGCCCGGAGGAATGTACACACATTCGACCACAGTATTCCTGTATGCATGTCGCCGTATCCCGTGGGACGGGCGCTAAATGTACATGGAGTGCACTCCATAAATTTTTAAAGTGGACTGCGCGCGCGCGCACACACAGCTGTTTGTAGAAGCGGATACCGGGCGTCGGCGTCGCTGCCTTATCGCGCGTTCTCCGGACGCTACTTTCAAATAATAAAATTGCGACGTCGATTACGCCGCGGAGAGATAATGCTTTGGGAAAGCCATTCGAGTGCGGTTTATCGGAAAATTTCACCGGAGCTTAATATTGCTGTTGGGCGGTTTTCAAAGCTACGAGCTTGAGAGCTTTTTTATGGGTTTTAGGTAAGCTCTGGAGAGGGAGTTGGCTTTGTCGTTTCAGAGAATAGCAAACAAAAAATACGAAGTGTGCGATGTTTGATTTGTTTGTTTTTATTTTTCCGGATACTCATAACAATTTTCGCGAGAAAAAATATTTATACAGACGGCTTAGGCAGATGTTTTTTCTGCTTTCACGATAGTAATAACGTATACCCTCAGGTTGTTTCCGCCGAAAAAATATTTTGGTTCAGCGAAAAGTGATTGATTAGCTTCTGTGATTAAAAAAAAAAAAAAACATGACTTGACGCCGATATTATTCCTGTGTGTAGCTTATCTTACAAAAAATCTAATTTCCTACCAAACCAATAAATCAAACGTAAAAAACTTATATCTACATCAACACAGTCGAATAAATTCGTCGGAACGTCAAAGGACTCGTTCGCGCCAGATATCGTCGTTCGTCGATTCAAAGTTATGACGCGAAGGTGACGCGACGCGTCTGGACCTCAACTCATAATCTCCCGACTTCCTGACTCTCGGGGCACTATAGTACCTACTATCTTAAGTCGTTATCGCCCTTACATCAGCTCGAGGCTACTTCCTACTCGCTCCAGCGCAGTTTATCCTAAATAAACGGAAACGCCTTGAGAGAGAGAGAGAGAGAGAGAGAGAGAGAGAGAGAGAGAGAGAGAGAGAGAGAGAGAGAAAGCAGCAGCGGCGGCTTAAACGTGCCGGCGTAAATTACAGCCCTATATTACAGTTGCCGCTTTGGTACAGTGTTTCATTTCCGAGGAGGCAGCGCGGGCTCGATAAGGGCTATTAGACTAAATGCTTGCAGCTACCCTGCCTATGAATTAGCTGTAAAGGGCTGAGCGCGGATTTGATTTTAGATCGATTGCTCTGGCTCCTGTTTTTGTAAATTGATGTGCGTTGAGGGTATAACAGTTTATTAAAAGTACATCTGGTTTTTGTATACATATTCTACTACAGAGTGCAAAAGGGTTTTTAATGTACCTACACGAATAGTCATTTGCATCTATATTGCAAATAAAACAACGAAATTACTTTTTGGGCCATTAGAAATCCTTTATGAAATGTTTTTGGTCATTTAAAGCGTTTTATTAAGGAAGAGTTTGTGAGGGAAATTGCTTTCAGCTTTTGTTCACAGACCCGTAAAAAATGCTTCTTTAATTTCCAAGCGAGACTTTCAATAACAATACGCTTTTAATTATAAACACGATACAGGTCAACCGCAATAGAATGTTGTTTAGGCCTTAAAACGAATGAGTTATAAGAAACTCAACTAAGAAATAAAAAAAAGGAAATTCTAAATTATTGTTCGCACTAGTTTCCTCCGGTAAATAAAATTAACGAGTATACGTCATCTGGAAGTCTCCCCCGGGCTGAACATCATAAAGTAGCCAGTAATCCGAGACCACGGTGCGGCCCTCTCTTTCAGCTTGCTAAACGGCAAAAGACGAAATCTCGATGCTCGCACTCGCAAATACTTAAATTATGAGACGTGTGACCTTCTTTTCCGGGGATATAAGAGGACAAAATTTACGAGGCCAGATAAGATATCGAGGCAGCTGTCGTCTGCCTACGGGGGAGTTTACAAATTTTTCATCAAATTTTCGTCGTCATCGAGCCCCGATTCGATTCGCGTTTCTATCGCGTAAATGCTATTCTCGATATACCAGATATTGCTCTTTTTTATCTTTTTATTACGCCGTACGTTTAAAAGCCTTTTTTATTTAAATAATTTCATTTTGTTTGGAATACTGCAAAACGAGTCATTCGTTTTGCAACTGTCTTGATGCGATACTTTTAGTATTTGATTGGCAATCGAAGTTGATTGACTTAATCTTCTGTCATACAAAGTTTAGAGATGAGTTTTGAATGTGCTTTGATTATAAAAGTCGGAATGTAAAACTTTTCAACCTTGGAAGAATGTATTGATTTTACTTCGGCATTTGAATGTAAACTAATTCTCCAAAAAGGGATACTCAGAAACTCGATCATCCCTTACATCATCGACTCGATTTTAAGTTCGTATTTGAACATGCTATTGCGTCAAAAAAGAAAATTAAAGTTCACGGAAATCAACGCACAATCAAACTTCTATAGATATGGGTATTGACATCATATTTTGGTACCGCAAAATATCCATCTAATTTGTAGCTTGATTAATTTGAGTGATTAGATTTCTCGATTTATACACAGTATGTTACTTATTACAATAACGTAGCAAATAGATACCCATATTATTTCTTTAGTATATTCAAAATACCTTTAAAAACATATCAATCGAAGCAAACTGACATCGGTATCCGTTTTGAATTGTAACTCATCTTCCCTTTTCCCTTTCAAGCTTAGTTATCTTCTTTTTCAGCCGTCATTGATGGATGAACCGAAATTATGTAACTTTTTTTAAAGTCCTCTTGATGTCCCTTATCTTCGTCAGTTATCTACACTTGCGTAGATAACTTAATTGATGACAAAGCAATTATACTGAGATACAAAGCCGTAGTAAAGCATAGTATTTATACAAGTTTAGCAACGCATCACAGTTGAAGTGTTGTCTTTTCTTGATCACATTTAAAACAGTGAGACCACTATGAATCTACCGCTTTACTTTCAAATAAAAAATTATTCGGTCATTTTCTTTCATATACTCGATCGAACTTTTATATTACCCAACAAGAAGAACATGCAACGATCGGCAAAAAAGATACATCTCGCATATACCAAGCAGTTACATATACCCATAAAGTAACAGGTCGAAGAGTCGATGCGTCTTCAAAGACTAGAAGTATATCTATATAGGTCACCGGCGCTTTGTCAGTTTTCCGTGTAGATGTATCGGTAAAACTCGATATTTCCCTAAAGACACGTGACTTTTTGAGTATTGCAACAACATTATGGTATACGTGGAAGACTAAAGCTCGTAAATTTATCGATATTGAGCTGAAATGCCACCCTGTGGCAGAGAGTTCTGGGGTTTACTTGGGTTTCATTCGGACTGCTAACTGTTATCTACGCCATCGAATTTTATTGGTATTTAAGCTTGATTAGCTGTGTCATACTTTTATTACAATCTCTTCCGGTGTCTCACGTTCTTGCATATTGCCTTGTCGAGATTGACGTGCAAACATGACGCTATCGAACCACTCCCTATAACGCTTTTGAGTATGAAGTTCAATATAGGGACTCACGACCGACATCTGGATGTTATACTTTCGATGGTACATACAATATTATATACTGCATGCATCCATACACGGCATAGTACTTTGCACGATAAATTGTTATTTTATATTTATATGAAAAAGCTATGCCGCGTAGGATAGCGAAAACTAAAGGTTTAATCAAATTTAACAATTCATACCTCTAATTGAAATTACTACTCCACTGTGAAATTCAGATGCTAAACTTACACACCCACAAATTCAAATGAACCTCTCGATATCTCTCCTGAAAGTAACAGCACAACTTTTCGCGAAGCTTCTACCCAAGAGTTTCCGAGTCAAAAGTTAAGTTTTCAACTTTGCAGTCCTACACGCAGGAGCGAAAAAACCTTGCTATAGCTTCCGATACAGCAGACAGGTAAATAAACGAGAAACGACGGTCCAATGGCATGACTTTTCTCCCTTAGTATCAATATTTCGCGCGAATTCTCTCGGATTCAGACTATTCTCTCGGAGAGTCCGAAAAAATATAGATCTTCGCGTCGGATTTATCGCGTCGTCGGGGTGTATCTTCTGCGGTGTATAAATATCAGCGAGTCGAAGGTGAATCCATCGTCGAACTTGGTGATTTCGGTCGCTACAGGGTTGGGCTGGAGCAGCACGTCACTCCTGTTTTCCATTGATTGACTTGGCGGAAAAGTAGAGCGGACCAAATGGGGATTTTTCGCGAGGACTTAGTTTCTTTGTTCAAAGATTTTATGTGTCTTCGTTTATTGTGTAGGAATGCCAATTTTTCCCGAGCATTCGAAGAGCTTTATAAGAGAGGTGTATACTCGATTTAACGTTCGTTGCAGTATTGACAGAATTGAATTAAAATATGCTGAGAGTTGAACCAAAATGTTGCATTCAAATAGCTTAATTAAGATATAAATGCGGTTTGTATAATTTACGCGATTGATAGATTTTTAAAACGGGTACATGAAATTTCGAATGATCCATAATCAATTAGAAGAGTTATATTGGCTTTCGCTTAATTATGCATATGGTGCGTGTTTAATTTCGTCCACGTGTCGACAGGATCATTATAAATATCATACATCGCACATGGCGAAATTACAATCAATAAAGCAAACAGTGCTAAAATTTGCTTTACTTTGGAATGCAAACAATAATCGTCAAATTTCGAATCAAGAAGCATGAATATTACTTGAATGAAAAAATGTGATTCAAATGTAAAGGAAACAAACTTTTGCTGTACGCATGATAAAAAAATATTCCTTTGGAAATAAATCTCTCAACAACAAAAGCGCACTTCAATTAAATACACAAAAATTTAAAGCCTGTGACACGCTCCAACAAAACAAAAATCTTGATTCCTCGCAAAATCGAACAAGAAAATCCCGAGTAGCAACGGTACTGCTTTCCCCGGCCAAAAAGTCATCGGCAGATTCAAAAGCGCGACGCGTTTGCTGCTGCAATTAGTCGGTTTACGACTTTCTCATGCTAATCCTTCGACAATCTCGTCCCGATATCCTGCCCAAACCACGTGCCCGAATCGAAATTAATTAATTCGAATGTTCTTAGACGACCAACGCGTGCGTGTTTGAGAAGGGGAGTATGGGCGCGTCGTCTTATCGAGCGGATTGGAGATACGGACTGAGTAGTCCTCTTCGATTTGGTTGAAAAGGGGGAGGAAGTTTTTTTATGCTAGTAGTGGATACGGGAGATTAACTGGAATTTTAAGGTTTGAGGCTTTTATATGAGACTTGTTCTTTTGTGTTCAGTGTCTTAATTATTCCTTTTATTTATACCAAAAATTTTTGATAAGAATTAAAATTTTTAAAAGATTGAAAAACCATTGAATCTTTATTGTTTTCTGTGAAAATAACAAGTGCTTTCGAAATAGAGAAGAAGGCACGACCATTATTTTCGGCTTACGCAGAGAGATTTTTCCGGGATAATTTTTTCGCCAACTAAAATTTACTACAAAAGTTATCTGATTGCAGTACTCGGAACTTTTTATCATACAGCTCTCGAATACATCGATTTTCCCCACGCTCTTTCTCTTGCCCGCGAACAAAGGATTTTAGAAACTTTGCCGATATTTCACAGCATCGATCTGCATTATCTTTTTGAACCAGTGTAAACGCTCGATTGTATAAGAGTTATACACCATCAGCTAATAAATTAAACTTTAAAATCATCCCTCTGAAACAACGCAGCCCACATCCATCACTATCATTAAAATGATCAATCACCACAATGTCACAACAAACTCCGCAGAACCTCTAACAACATAATAACAAAAATCCATCCAGAACCACCAGTCACACTATACAGTCTCATGTTCTTATATGAATAATGCACGTTCAAGCGCTGGCGCGTGATTAAAGATACACGTGATTTCACTCCGGAAATTTAATTTTCAGCTCTACAAGCAGGCTTTGACCCCTAATAATCGCGCGGTCGCAGGTGTGAGTAATCCGGCCAATTTCTTCGCGATTTTCTTTTAAAAGTAGAGCCATTTAAAAGCCGCAGGGCGATAATTAATCGACGAGTGATTAACGACACTTCCAGAACTGTCGCTATATTTTCGCGCAATATATTGGAATTTATGAGAGAAGAGCTGAACTCGTTTTCGCGCCGGGATTAGGAAAGGTCGCTCTTGGAGTTGAATAATCCTCTCTTTAAAAAATGATGGCCTTTGTTGTGAAGCATTTAATACGTGATTCTGATTGGTTGCTGGTTGGTTGCCTAGGCAACGAGATCAGAACCGCGCTTCAAATTCATAACCCTCAAAACAGTCATAACTCATAACCTTGGTAGAAATGTTTGACTTTTAATAGTTGTGAGAGATTTTGAGACCGATACCTGTTTTTCCATTTTTGCATTTATTCTCATTCAGAAACTAACAGGTCTAGAGAGCTCATATTTTGCATATAGATTTCTTTTGTGATTGTGAACAGATATTTAAAGTTGATTCAACCTTAACTGAAAAACTTCTGATTTCGACTCCGACACTGATGAGAAAGAATGAGAAAAAATGCAAAAATGGAGAAACAGGTATCGGTCTCAAAATCTCTCACAACTGTTAAAAGTCAAAATTCTAATTATAATGCCTTGACTAAAAAGCTAAAATACTTATCACTTTCTTTATGTAAGAATACACTGGAAATCAGAAATACAATATGCTAGAGATGATAGTCTCTGTGTAACTGTCTACAAGCAAAATTTGATACGCTAAATTAAAAAATTCATATGGGCCTCGATGTGAAAATATGAATGAAAACAGTTAAATCAGAATCATCTAGGTTACATGTTTTCTAGCTAGCGTAGTAAGTACCTGTGTAAAATTTCAGTTGTAAAGCTTTTTTATAATGCAAATAAATGGCATTGTAATGATAGACAAACCCACTGACTTTTATACTGAACTTTTCTTCAAATTCACTATTCAAACCAATGATGACGACATTGAGCATTATTAATATATTTATTAAACAATAGTTTTGAGGGATTTAGTAACATGTTACATGCTTATAAAATATTAGTAGACGTTAGTGTGCCGCCCAACACTTATGGTCGATTTTCTACCAGTGTTATTAGACAGAGATAGAATCAAGAGCGCGCGAAGCGCGCCTTCATTCCTAGTTTGACCAAATCGTGATGTATGTGCGCTGAAATGTAAATCGTTTTAATCGATTACAACGCGCGAGCGCGCGGGGATCATGACTAATTATTTTAACGTCGCTTTGATCCTCGTGCTCCGAGACTATACAATTACGCGCGACTACATATTGCGATGTATATTCATACGCATCTAATAACATGCAGATGATCGTATAGTTTGAAAGTTAATGGGACGTTTAACTGGCAATAACAAGCGACAGACAATGACATCCGCTATATCTATTCTATGTTCTCGAAAGTCATAAAGTTTTGGTATTTTGGTAATAATTCTTTCGCTGATCGAAAATTCGCTTAGCGCTAGAGTAATAAACCGCGAACAGTTTGCGAACGATTCATAAATGATGCATGAGTCCGCGTCTAGACAGTGGGAAAATCGCGCGATTTATTTATCAAAATGCTCGGAAAAAATACAATTTCTGTCTAGACAATCAATTCTCAACAATGAGAGCTACTCGCAAATAAAAAAAAAACCAAGCATAAATCAGACAATCACCTCGTCGATCGACGCCATGGAGGAAGAAAGAAAAAAGAAATGGAACCGTCCCTCCATCCATCTGGACACCAGAATAATTCTAATATGCCCTGACGCACTCGATCAAAATGATTAATAACTGCACACCGTTGGCCTAATCCCTCTCCCTCTCCCATATACTCATACTTATTCTAATAAATTTATCGCTCGATTCTAATGACAAAAAATCTTTTTGTTACAGGACGAGAAGCTGTTCCTAGTGCCCTGGATCTGCATAGTGATAGTCTGCAGCATCGTCGACATCTCGCACCTGATATATCTCTTCTTCTTCGTCTCGGTAAGCCACTGTCTCTCTTTTCTGCAACTTGTACTCGAGCGAAGAGCTACACTCATTTGCATTTAGACGCGAGTCGAGAGCCTGCTAATTTCTCGTCGAAGTAAGTGCCTACCTACTTTATCGTCCCTGAGGTCGATTCACCTGAAGCTTCAGGAATCTTAAAGTTATACCTCTTTTTCCGCGAGGAAAAAAAGCGTTTGCTAAGTTCATTAGGTTTCTGAGGAGAGAATTTATTTAATTGCGGTTTGGATTGGATTCGCGAATAGAAAACAATAGTCAAGCAATTTGTCACGTCACTCTCTCATATAGATATTTGGGAACTGAATTAAATGTGTTGAATTCGCATATTCGGACTTTGATACTGTAATAATATTTGATAGATTGAGTTTATAACTTCTCGAATAATTGCATACATCGTACGAAAGTAATATTCATTTCGAGACTCCAATTTTAACCGAAACAGTATGTAATAGAATTGTAGCTCCGAGAACCTGTGTCACGCTTATGTATTCATAATGTATAAGCTCCCAAGAGTATAATATATGACACTAATTCTTTAATTAGCCCACTGAGAGTACTACAGACAATACGTATCACCCAGCTAATTGTATTACATTGAATCAAGCTAAAACATAAAACTTCCGAGGGAAATAACTGTGTCTTTATAAATAATGTCAACATAGATCCGAATAGCGTCGAAGTCATAAATCCTCATAAACCCATCCAAACTATTTTAATTCGAAAAACTCGATATACACAACGGCACTCGGCTATTTTTCACCATCATCGGGCCCTATCATCGGCGAGAAAAAACTCGCAAACTCGAAGCTTGTTTAAGTCTCTAAAGGGGATTAAACGACCGCACGCACTACTCGAGCACGAAAAACGTAATGTCAAGCGCAGTCCACATTCATAAAACTCGGAGCTTCGCACGGCAACTTTTCTTCTTTCTCGAGAGCTGCTTCTTTCATTAAACAACTTCTGACGTTCCCATCTTCCCGCCGAAACAAAACTAATTTCCTACCGGCGTAACTCAAAACAACGACGCGCGTAACTGATGGCCTCTCGTGTGTGTGTGTGTGTATGTGGGGGTGTGTGTGTGTGTGTGTGTGTGTGTGTACTATAGGATATAGTTTCCTGGAGTCCGAGAACTAAGGCGGCTCAGGTATAGACGAGCCGTGTGGGTTAGTTCCGAGTATAGTAGAGCGCTAGAGCGCAGGATTTAGTCGGACGTGGTCGAATGGAGCAGGTGCAAATGGAAGGATGAAAGCTTGCGATGATCCATTCCGAGGATTTGCCGAATGACTAAAGGAAAATTTTTTTATTCTCGGGTGGTGACGCGATTGCGATTTCTATTTTATGCTATTTACAGATCATTCCTCGGCAAATATAATATGACTTTGCGGCTTGTCACTTTCTATACCGTTGTAGTCTCGGAAGAAGGATCTCTCGTTTTATTTCGACCTCTGTGTAAACAGCGCCACTTTGCACGTGTAACGTATAGAGTTTAATTGAATATCACCTACACATTTCCACGTAATAGAAAAGTAAACACGAGTTTTCGACGAAAGTAAATATTAACCGACGATTCAGTAACGCGTAATTTAATTACTCAAACGAAAACAAGAGACTCTGTACATAATGTTTATGGACTCCGAAAACAATGATGTTGGTATAAGCGCAAACATTGAACTGCGCGATTGGTATTGACGCAAAATTATATCGCTGAGTAATCTTGGAATAATCAAAACAAGAACGCGAAACACTGAATCATTCGGCATTTAGAGATAAAAGAATTTATCGATCACTCGCCGCGTAAAGAGGTTTCCGTGCGGGAGACAAATTATTGAAAGAAAATTTATTTTCAGCAAAACCGTGTACTACAAAAAGAATGTCATAAAAATTTGATGTGATAAAAGCTTCAGCTCGTCTAATATTTCGCCAAAGTAAAGCAAACAAGCCACTCCACTTTTTTCGCAGCAACAACAGCTTAGATCAACAATCCGGCAAATCCCCGTCGAGCCAAGAATACGAACTCGCGCGACGTTACAAGATCGAGTTAACCGAGTCGAACGACGACGATCGCGCGACGCTTCCACCTACGCGAGCAACGAACTCGAGAGATAAATGGCATCGGACACGGCGACGAAAGAGGATAAACAGGCCGGCTTTATATTGGCCCTTTTTACCCCTCAGAAATAAGAATTCTGTGCAGTTGACCCCCTCAATCAGTGTACGCGCCCAACCATGTATGCGTTTTTTATCGTCGGGTTTGACGAGCGAAGCGACAGTCTGTACATATACGCTGTGGTGACGATGCTGCTTTTTACGACGATGCGTTGAACTTCTGTTGTACCGTGTATATCGTTTGCATCTATTCGATGACGCGATAAAATTGAGTGGATAGATGTGTTAATAAAAAAATTGCCACTTTTACGAGCTTGGTTTTTGATACGACCGATTGTAAAATATTTTTTTTTGCTGAAAATTTTAATGTATAAAAGTTCAATAGAGAAAGAGCAAGCATTAAATTTAACTGTACGCATAAAAGTTATTATTGAGTTAACTCGTTCTGCGAAGCCTATTGTTCGAGGATGATGAGGTGATGCAGTTAACCGGGAAGTTTATGAACTCTGTTCATGATCGCGCCGCGTCAAAGTATGATTAGAGCATAGTTACGGTAATAGAGTTTATTGAATGCAAGCTTTCGATCGACTTCTCGCTTCCATAATAAAGCTTCAGTTGTATTATTCGCTTCAAACGTTCGGCTGAAGTCATTCGTCGACTGTAAAACATATTAGATTCATCAAATGCATCAGTAATGCAAAATAAATGTGAAATATTTATAATAAAAATAGAGATTTCCAAAATAACACACACAAGGCCGCCATAAAAGAGCAGAAATTCGCGATCGTAAAGCTGCCGAAAAAGCATCTAAAAAGCAAAGCACCCGCGAACAGCCGCAACAAAGCAAACGAGACACTGTGCGCGCTCCGATATCCGAACAAAGCTCTGGATGTATCGGCAAATAAGGACTGCGTTTTTGTTCCGCGAACCAGAGTCAGTCACGTACTCTATTTTTTTTACCTCTTTTAGCATCGGCGCCGAGTTGAAAAAGTCGCCTCTATTTGCCTTTGTTCTCACGCGCTGATGCGCCTCTCCCAAGCCGATCCAGTGCGCGGATCAGCTGCTCCACGTGTCTCTATTGCGTAATTTTTTCTTCTCTTTCTACCACCACCCCACCCCCCTAACGTGTGCTTTTTCTCTCTCATATGTAGTTCGCGCGTCAACCGGAAGGGGATAGAGGTGGAATGGTTTCGAGAAAAGTTTGTTCTGATTTGGCTCGGATAGTGTGGGTGTATTGTTTTCCCCTATGCACGTGTACACGTGTGTTATATAGTTGCAATTTGTATTGAGTTTGCAGATTTTATTGAAAAATAAAAGGAGAGAATTGAACGAGTTGTTGCCGCGAGGGACCATTGAAATCAAAGAAAAAACCTATTACTCTTTATTTGTCAGTTGCATGCAGCGCAATCATTGACATGGCCCAATTTTTTAAATGACTGACGCAGTTTGGAAAATAAGTGCACTTTCCAAACCATTTTGACGACCGAAACTTAATTTCTATTTTTTTCTACCTGAGCAACTACAGTCCTTTGAAGAGCAGCTTCCAGCATCGCAGCGCAGTTAACGCTCCCGATGCAGCATCAGATTGTCACAGGGATATACGATAAACTCAAATTTTCCACTTGAAAAAAGCTCTCGAGTTACAAACGAAAGTCCAATTACGAAAAGAGCTCGTTACACCAACTCGTCTTTCGGATTCTATTCCAAAGAGAAAAGCTGCAGTACACAGAAGCCACGTTCTCTTTACCCATATACGTAAACGCACGAGCTTGCAAGCTCGATATCTGCCCCTTTGCCGCTCATCGTGCTTCGCTCTCCTCACACCCCGTTGAAGTGCATCCCGACAAAGCTTTCAGACACATTTTGATGGTTATGCCCTGTCAAAGCTGCACTGCTTGTACTCCCTCGAGCGTGCGAACGCGAGCACAGAAGGGACAAAGTGCCCCGGCTTTCGTGACCATGTCAAAGTACGCTATAGCGCAGTCGCTTCGCTCGGTTATGTAAAGAAATTTTCGCTGAGCGAAAAGTGTGCCATGTTGACTGATTTGTATGGGCTTACCCTTGAAAATTATATCATCGACGAATACGAACACCTCTTATCCTGCATTTAATCAATTCTAACTGCAATCACTCGAAACGCCTCCTTCCCCGTCGCACCAATGCCAACATAATAATACTACACAGGATCGATCTATACTCGTCTGCAGAATAATATAATAATCATCTCTCCGTTTCAGCTGGACTTCAACCCTATAACGGCGATGGTCATCACGCTCGACTTTTTCCTCCTGTGCCTGAACGTGAGTATATCTATACACGACGATAGTCTGTTGTTCACTTATAACCCCAACGTTTCGTCTCTCTTCCCGGACACGAGACTTTCTGACCCAGATTCCACGCGCGCAAGAGACAGAGGGTGTGAGAGTCGACAGCGAGGCTAACTTCGGTTATGATCTTGTCGGGAAGTGCGCGAGAGGGGATCGGATTTGTTCCTGTCGCATGCGGAAAATGATGGAAATTTATCGATGGCATCGTCGGCAGATGAGAGAGATCGCGCAGCCGGGAATTGCGAGGTCAGCTTTAGTTCTCGGAATCCTTGAATTCTTTGAATTCCGTATTAAAAAATTTTACATCGAGAAAATACTTTTTTTTTTATTGTATTAGAGTCGTAGTAGGTAATTTTATCTAGGGGCCTAGCTGGCTTCTAAGAAGAGAGAGACGTCGTCGGCTTCTAGAACGTTAGCAAAGCTCTCGCAGGTGTTTGAAGGTGAAGACGTGCTGACTCTGCGGTTTCTGATTTAGATCGTTGAAATTCAGCTAACGTTTGATGCTAAATTACGGCGACCTGTGCGGGCTTCTCGGTCTCGTTCATTTTGAAATACCGCAGCTGCGGCTGCAACTTTTTGCTGCATACTTAATCTGCTGAACAATGTTATCGCTTATTTAAAAAAAAAACGCGAGTATAGCATATTTCATTCCAAGCTGTCAAACTCAAAGAATCGCGCAAAGAATAGAATAAAAATATCGTGGGGCAGCGCTGCATGCCTGAAATTAACATTTTTATCTTCTCTTTCGCACGAAACGTCAAACGCAGATGTACTCGGTGCTGTGCGTAATCTCGCAGTATCAGGAGTACGCCGCAGGCCGTGGCACCGCGTCCGACGATTGCGAGCACAGGGTTAGTATTATCGATGTTCAATGCATGTCCTACTCTATATGCTTGTTTTTTCTCTCACTTTTTCTTCTTTTATCTGTGAACTCCTACGTGTTTATATTTTTTATTCTATTTTCCGTTATATTATTTAAAATACGAAATCATCAGAGCCGAACATTCACGACATATCTCTAAATACCATGGAATAAGAAGATGCATAAACCCGAAGCACGTTATGCGAGTTATGCGCAATACAAACTGCATATCTCTCTTCAGTTGGATACGGTAAGCATATTTTTATGCTCGCGGTTATACGCTTCCGACATATAACGCGCGTCACTCTCGATGTTAAAAAGTCGTGAATGCGTACACGATACAGACGAACGTGAGGCGAAGCAGTTTTGCGCTATGAAAGATAATGGAGCTTTCTTCTTTTTTGCGTAGAAAGCCCGAAAGACGAAAACGAGTGGGACATAAGTATTTACGACATTGTGACTGTATCTTTGAAAATTTTTGCCGGTATTTAAATAAGCGGAAAATAATTGCCATCAGAGCGAGTATCGTCGTGTATTAAATTTTGTATAATAATATAAATGCGTTGCAACGTATACAACGCGCAACAATGTACGCATGACATATTATAGCGAAATTTCATAGCGAGGTCTGCGCGCAGTAGAAAAGATATGTATATAGTCAGACGTACATCGTTAAATTCCATTATATATGAAGTTGAAGTTTGCACCGTTGCATGTGCAACGAATTCGTAAATTCGGAAGTCGTTCCAAATTCAATTGTAAACGCCTTGAATGTGAAAAATAGCATTGGAAAACATGATTGCAACATAAAAAACTATGGAACAACCCTCAAATCAACAATAAATAGGGGTTGGAATACTTCAAGACCATTAGCCTATGCCATTTCAGCTTTATTGTCGAATAAAATGTTCATTAATGCAGTCACTGGATTGTTAAGACAAATTATTGTTTTAATAACTAATTTACACTCCCTTAATAAATTTCGTCAAGATCCGAGGTGAGGAAGTCTTTCAAAATGGCTGCCGAAAGTCCGTTGCGTATGTCATTTCGGCTTATATGACGTGTCAAATATTTATTAATGTGAGTCACTGGAATTTTATGAGGGATTATTGTTTTAATCGATAATATACACCCCAGAAAAAAATTTCGTTAAGATCCGGGGTGAGGAACATTTTCAAAATGGCGGCCGAAAGTCCGTTGCGTATGTCATTTCAGCTTATATGACGTGTCAAAGTTTTATTAATGTGAGTCACTGGAATTTTATGACGGATTATTGTTTTAATGGATAATGTACACCCCAGAAAAAAATTCATTAAGATCCGAGATAAGGAACCGTTTCAAAATGGCGGCCAAAAGCCCAGTAGCCTATGTCATTTCGGATTTTATGACGTATTATATTTTCATTAATGCGAGTTAGTTTTTTTTCAGAATTTTTGTTTACATAAACCTTCGAATAATTTTTGTCATTTATTCGTATTTTGTAATGAATGGACGCTTGATTTAGATTTTTTTTGTATCAAATAGTAAAATATTATTACATATTGAAATAAGATATTAACAATTCAGAATAATTGCTTTATACTTGCCTGATACTTACCTTAACGCACCTAATGCGTATTTGATGTTCATTTGGTACTTGCGATAGCATTATTATTCTTATTTTTTTGTCTTAGGTTGTGTAACTCTAACAAACATCGTTTGTTGTTCAGGAGTTTACGTTCTTTTGCCATTGCTTTTATTCATTACTCCTCTTATATCAGGGATAAGTGTAACTCTGACAAACATTGTTTATCGTTCAGGAGTTTACTTTCTTTTGCCATTGCTTTTATTCATTATTCCTCTTATATCAGAGCAAGTGTAACTCTGACAAACATTGTTTGTCGTTCAGGAGTTAACGTATGCTTGCCATCGTTTTTATGCGTTATTTCTTTTGTATTAAAGCAAGTGTTACTCTACCTAAGATTGTTTTTTGTTTACGAGTTTCGGATTGCGTGTAATCATGAAAATGATTTTTGATATTATTTATTTGCAAAAGTTATAGGATTTGTTGAAAGAATATGATACTGACAGTACACTAACTAGACGCATGATGATTAGTATCAACACCTATGCTATCAATTAATTTACTGCCAACATCATGTTGACCTTGAATCCTATCTCAGAAACCTTTTATTGCAATAAGCAATGATCAAATTTGTTAATTAATTATATTTCAATATGTTTCTCACATTTTTTCTTCATGTTGGCAGTATCTTTGGCACAGTTTACAAACAAATGGAAGTAACTGATTTCGCGTAATATCAGTTGGACCACTTACCTTTTTTAATACTCGTTCCTCATCATCTGTATCAATTTCTGCTTTAAAAGTACAGCGTTCATGACATTTACGTTTGCATATTGTACATTTTATACATTTTTCCCCACATGTCGTTGCAGGACAATTCAAGCATATGCTTTCCATATTCTCAGATTTTAATAATAATGTGTATGCGATTTTATTTCTATATGTTGATGGATTAAAATTCATATCGAATTGTTGTCCTCATCCCAGACAAAGCAAGTAATGCATTACATATGATCCACAACTATATCCATCGTCATGTGGTTGGTACGGGCGATTTTTCACTTCTTCTACTTTCCATTCGATATTTCGTAATGTTGCAAATGAGGCGTCGGATGCGCAAAATTCTCTGAAATTTATAAGTGCATTGACAGCTCTATCCTTATCAGAATCATTTCCATATGGATCTAACAGCATTATTTTTCTTTCTTCTATTTTTATGTACATTAGTCGCCAGTGACTACAGTACAAATACGGAAGTAACAAATTATTTTTTATGCGTTTCTTGGTTCTAGAGATGAATTTATCACAATTCCATTGATCCATATTTTCTGTCGTAACGTTGAGAATTCCTTTGCAAATAATTGAAAATTTTCATAAGTAACTGAATGCCGATTAGTGTATCGACTAACTATAGGCGTTGATGACTTAGATAACAAATAATATTCCACATTTCGTATTAGACCATTGCAAAATGTTTTCAATTCTGTAATGGTTTGCGTTTTTATCATTTCGTTCACATTACATTTTCTCTTAGCAGGTGTGGAACTTTCGTTTTCTTCTTCTCCTACGTCTTTCGTGATAGCATGCTCTGCAATTGAATCAACGAGCACTTCACTACGTTCTTCATTACCACTGTATTCTCCAAGTAATGTATCATTTTTTGAGCTTTTAAACTCAACATCGTCTTGATTCGAGTTATTTGTCTCATGTCCTCGTGATCTCTTTAAATTCTTTCTCTTTGCAAGCGCTGCCTCTACATCTACTTTATGATCTTCGTCCATTACTAATCTCATGAGTTTGCCCAAGCCTATTTTTTTTTAATGTCCTACACCTTTAATAATCTTTTTTGGGGGATTCTACTGTTCTTCTGAAACTGGATTAGATTCCGTTTCCGGAAACTTGTGAATTTTTTTTACCTTACGTGGCACTGTTTTCGCCTTATTTTTCATTGACGATTTTCTGGTAACTGCATTCCGTTTCTTTTTGGATGGAGGTTCACCTGCGTTTTTCTCTTTTTGTGCTTTTTTCTTTTTCATTGCTCTTGGCTCTAACTGCAGTGTATCGTCGTCATCTGCATCATTTTGCACTGTAGGATACTTTGGCTTTTTTTTGTACTGCCTTCGGTTTTATTTTTGCATCCAACATTTCACCTGCAACTGTCGATTTAGTTCTATTTTCTAACTGCCATATTCGTTCAGCAATCGATCTCGAAAATTACCGCCAAAATCAATTTCTTTTGTTGTTCTGTTAGAAATTTCAACGTATGCATTACTTATTCGAGATATATTGGAACCAATTAGTTTCAATCTAACGCGCTCCACATTACAATATACGGCATCCACTTTGTTCTTAAATGTTCAATAAATTTTGGCGCATAGAATTCATTGGGCATTCCAATCTCAGTCTCTTCATCGTCGCTATCAGTGGCTTCCGCTTCATCAATGTCTTTTAAAGTTTCATACGCTATACTTTCATACCATTGGAAAAAGGGTGAACTTCTATAGATAGTATCGCTATCTTCATCGTCCAGTACTTTACCATCATCTGAAAGTTTATCCACTTCTTCTAAAACTTTTATCTCCTCTGGATGTTTACTTTTGTGGTTTAGTAGGACAGCTACATAATCTTGAACATGTTTTTTGTTTGGACTGCACAGCAATTTAATAATGTTCTTGAATAGCATGTCCGTTTCGCTCAATTCTCTGGAAAGGCATAAAAGAGCCATACATTCTAATAGCAAAGACTTAAATTCTTTGTATTCTGGAAATTTCTTTTTGATTGTAGTTGATACCATGTGCATGAAATGCGCATAACACAATTTAATCAACATCAAATCTTTACTAGGTGATTTTTTTGCTACACAATATTTATACATGATTTTTAAATATTTAACAATCTGCATCCCATTCCACTCAATCGATAGACCATGAATGAATACCCACGACCAGTCAATGGTAGCGACTTTTGCAATCGGCCACTTCTTTACTTTCTCTAAAACAAAATACTTGTATTCTTTTAAAAATTGACTGATTGATACCACTGTGTGAGTGCATGTAATCAAATGAGCTAACTTAACAATATCAGTCTTTCCTTTGAATAATATAACATAGTAAAATATCTTTTTACATGGCACATTGTACGGCTTGCGCACATAGCTTCCAGTTGCATCTATGTGCAAAACAACTGGTTCCTCTTTAATTGCGATATCTAATTCAGCTTCTCTATACATTATCGCACTTAAAGGGTTTCCTGTACTTCGAAGAAATGGATCATCTTTTTTTTTGCTCTTCTACCCAAAGTTGATTCAAATCTGCAAGATCAAGAGACTCTAACTTCAGTCGGTTTGCACAATTCGCTTCAGATTTAACCTTGCAATAAGTATTGTATTTTCTCAACTTTCCTAGATATCCATCTGAATAATTCTACGTTTGTATTAATTTTTTGCTCTTCAACATAGGTATACACTCTTTCATGTTTCAATACCTTTTGAACTTTACGTTCATCTTCTTTTAAAGTTTCATATACCATTGGTCCGTCAGACTCGTCATGCACAAATTTAAGCTCATTACTGCTAGATATTGTAAGTTTCGCTAGAGGATCCTCTTCACCTAACTGGGATAGGTAAAAGCGAAAACTTAGTTTATGGTTAACTCTTCGACATTTAGCATAAACTACGATGTCCTCTCTGTTATAGCGAATTGACCCAACGAATCTTAATGAACACGTGCAAAGAAGTTCGACAGTCATGAAATTCTTAATGAAATCTTTAATTTTTTCATTCTTAATCCATCCAAATGAATCTTTAAAAGATGCAGGATCAACTTCGTATTCACCAATGTCTACAATGTATTTTTTGCCTTTTTTGACTTTCTTGGTTTTCGATTTTTGCTCCTGTTCTACATCTGACTCATTTGTACTACTTTCTCCACTGAATTCACTGATTTTATCTTCAGATTTTGAAAGTATCTTCAGTTCAACTTTCTTAGCAGAATGATTCGTTTCAACTTTTTTACCAAAATCATCTTCATCGTTTGATTCATGAAATTTTAACGTATATGGCTTTTTCCTCAAATCTCTTTCGGTTTTGAAAAATTTATTTGATTGAGATTTATTTAATTTTTCCAATTTTGAGGACTTCTCAGTTTTCTTTTCTTCATTAGCTTTACTAATCGTATCATCATCCGATTTGAATTCATACTGGTTGTATACTTCTCCATTATTGATTTGTTCCCGTTCTTCTGCGATTAACGTACTTTGTCGTCACTTAGAACACTTGCTGCAGTATTAACATTAACATCATTGATTCTGCATTGTCCGTTTCCTTCTAAGTATAACGTGGTATCCTGAACATTTTCATAACACTCCGTTTCTATTTCAATATTTTTCTCAGAACTATTACCATCATTTTCGACATCTGAAACTTTGGAATTATAGTTCGTTTCTTGCTGCTGGTCCGTATAGTCAAAGCATTTCTCAAAATCGAAATTCCTATCCTGCACAGTTTTATCTAACGAGCCATGAATGATAGCACGTGATAAAATTTTTGATACTTCTATGTATGTACTGCTCATAGAAGAATGACTCTGTAAAGTACAGATCGAAGGTGACTTCAAAACTATGTATTTCATCACTGTTATCTGCTAATCTACTGACACTATCATTTTTGTCCTTAATACTTATTAAAGTACTCGACTCATCTTTGGTTACAGACTGATTCAGTACATCAACTTCATTGCAAACAGATTCCTCAATAGCCTCTACTATGCCAATGGATACTTCAACATGGGCGTCTGATTTAATTACTTTCTCGACTTTTTCAACCATGTTGAATGAGTCGATTACTTGAGCAGATGGCAAATTATCCTCTGTTTCCTCAACAAGTGATTCGTTGGTTTTTTTATGAACTGGGATTAAAACAAGCCAGTGTCCAGATTCACTTTCACCAGTAAACATCAATGTTGCATTTTTAGTATAACATTCACCATGTGTTCCATTGAACTTCAATTTTCCATCTTCATATTTACAAACTGCAACCATCATTTCATACATTCGCGCGACGAATCGTAATATATTTTGACATGCATACACATATATTCTGATTCGAAATTCCGACAAATTTGTTAATGATTCGGACCATTTTATGGCCATTTTTCGATTTAAGAAAAAATATATTTGCTTTTTTAAAAGATGAAATTCACACAATAAATGCAGCAATAGTGTTTTTAAAAGCAATAAATTGCTCACTTTATTTCGCAAGATTTTCCAGATTGACTGTTCCGTTCAATTGTTATGATAAAAAATGGTAATTTCTTTGAAAAATTAATATCTCTAAAACAAAATTGTCCAACCTTTTTAAAATGTTAATGACAGTAAAAAATGATTATATAAATTTTCTGTAAAAATCGAAAGCCATTTTGGTGATAAGTTTTTGAACTAATAATCGAAAACAAACAAAAATGGGTTTCCACGTCGTACAATTACGGGAGTTTACTAAATTAAATTAAGTTGAAATTTTGAGAAAAGATAGATCTTTTGCTTATCTCAGCAACGTTTTTTTACAGCTTATGAAATCGATTAGTTTATCAAGGGGCGCGGTAGCGCACCCGATGGCAAGTATAAGTACTACAGCACTGTACGCGCTGTCAGGCGCACCGCAACCTTATATATTCTTTGAAATGGAGTTTTCTAACCTCTACAAAATATTCAAACATTTATATCTTATTGAAATACGTTGTTTTATCAGGCGAATCAATGTTACTTTCAAAGATATTAAAAGTACTTTTATTTAAAAAAAATGAACGATCCGTTATACTATAGCTTACCAAAATTTTGTGTTGTGTTTTTCTTTTTAATTTTTTTCTTCTCCCAACTTCCGTTCTTATCCTCGAAACTTCTGTCGCGCCAAAAACCAATTAGAATTAGAAATAAAATGTATATATATATAATAAAAATATGCATTCGGTACATAGTATTTATTAAAATGAGTCGAGCTTTGGTACTCGGGGTTTTGGGCGTCGCTGAACACGAATATCGCGACGGCAACAGCCTCCGAGGTGCCTGGTGCCCAGGGTGGACAGTATCAACGTCGTTTTCAAGAGTTTTATGACAATTTGTAGCATAATTAGTCGAAACTCGTTACTCAGGGGTTTTTGGGGTTGCTGAACACGAATATCGCAAAGGCAATAGCCTCCGAGGTACCTGGTGCTCAGGGTGGACAATATGAACGTCGTCTCCTACAGTGTTATAAAAGTAAGTAAGAGTTGTAAAGCAATTAGTCGAAACTCATTACTCGGGGGTTTTTGGGGTAGCTGAATACGAATATTGCGACGGCGATGGCCTACAAGGTACCTGATGCCCAGGGCAGACAGTATGAACGTCGCCTTCAAGAGTTTCATGGAAATTAGTTGCATAATTAGTCGAAACTCGTTACTCGAGGGTTTCGGGGGTCACTTATCCCTCCGTAGTTTATGAGGTATGTGTGGATACTGGTTGTAGGTATTACTGTGGAGATAGATTCTAGCGGGTACATATATTTATTTCACAAATCTCATTTAATAGTTGCTTTTGAACTAAAACTAATAATGAATATGTTAACAACAGTTTGATGATTCTCTTTTAAGTTAGTGAGGTATAATGTTATATATATATCGAGATAATGGTTTATATTATAATTATTACCCTTAAAAATTCGTGAAATCTTTAAAATAAATCCTTTCTCAAAAGGTAAAAGGTCGGCAAGTATAAACTGGTTTTTATTCACTATTAATTTTTTATTTGATGATAATATAATTCATTCAAATTATTATTTATATAAGTGAAAAACTATGGTAAACCAATTTATGATATGAATTAATTAAATGGCTATTACGCATTTGGAATAAATTTATCACATTATTCTTTGATACGATTTATAATTTCATTGTTTTCCAGACGTCATTGTTAATTTACTGTCGGGATTCTACACTACTATGAATATACTTGATAAACCCGTCGGTTGATAGTTCCTAATGTGAATTGTTTAATTTGATAAAAATTAATAATATTGTCAAATAAACTTATAACATCTTTCAAATTTAGTGAAACACAACATCATTAATAATAAAGCAGATATTGAAAAATGAAAAATTATTCTTTTTATTTCACCGTAAAATTATGAAGCGACGGATTCATAAAGTATATTCATAATATTGTAGAATATCGTCAATAAATTAGCAATGACGTTAGGAAAACAATTAAATTATAAATCGTATTAAAGAATAATTTGATAAATTCATTCCAAATGCGTAATTGCTATTTAACTATTTCATATCATAAATTTTTTCACCACAGTTTGTCACATATAAATAATTATTTGAATGAATTATATTAATTTGAAATTTTTTTAATTTGAATTTATACAGCAAGTAGATAATATCTTTTTGTGTGTAACACTTTTAAACGCTTACAATACCTATAGAAAAGCATTGTTAAGTCCAGAAATGCCTTAAGGGAAGGTCGACAAGAAACTGCGATAGCTTTTCAATTTTTTTTTTCAATTTTATCAATAAATTGGAAATATTGATAAAATCAACGGCAAACAAAAGTAAATCGGTTATAACGAAACGTCTTCACATAAAAGAAAGAATTCAAATAGTTTACTGGCGTTTAAAATTTATACGAATTATAATTATTGTAAATATCGATGGAGTTCCATACTGGGTGACATTTTTTTGACATCCAAAAAAGTAGCTTAAGGTAGTTCACTTGGCCCACTGGTGCTCAATTCGAGATTGAATGAGAAAATTAATTTTTTTAAATTTGCAGTGTTATCAAATGTGAAAATGTTAAATTTTTAGTTTTGTACATCAAAATATTGACAGAAAGTGCTTCGAGCATGAAATATCCTCAAAACTTAGAAAAATGATAAACACTGCGCGCATATATAGATATACTGATAGCATAGAAATACAACTTTCGATTGCTGTAACTTTTCAGAAAGCAGCGCTTGCCCTATCAAATTTTTACTTCCTTGATTCGTATTATGTTTTTGCATCATGACCTACACTCTAAATTCTAAAGAACACAAGCAGGCGCTAGGAAGAATAAATGCTTCGATTTCTTCTTCCGAAAAGTATAAATCATTACTTTTATACTTTTGACTAGGACAAAAAAACTAAAAGGTACAGTTTATTGTTTTGTAAAGAATAAAACGTACAATTTAATCTTTTCAAAAAAATGAAATTTCGGTCAACCATTTTAAAAGAATAAATAGCACAATTTATTCTTTTGTAAAGAATAAATCTCAAAATTTAATCTTTTGTGAATAATAAGATTTCACTTTACCATTTCAAATGAATAAATGCTAAGTTGTATTCTTCAACAAATGTTTAAATCTTTATAGTATGACGGGCGATATTAGCACGTCATAAGCTCAGCATGCCGCGAGAAGAAAGACTTGTACTAAATTCACACTGTTACAGGTACCAGCGCTGGCAAGGCGGGGAGAGCCGCTGGACGACGCGAGAGAGGCGGAGAGAGAGGGAGAGAGAGAGAAAATTCGGCGACACGCGACTGAGACGCGTGCCGCCAGATACGATCCGACCTTTGAACTGACTCCTCGCGAGACGCTCAGTACTTTCGGGAGATAGCTGTTAGGAGAGTGAAAGTTGAAGTGTGTGAGTGTGCGTGCGTATACGACATTGCGTCTCGCTACCGCATCCGGAACTGCACCGACGGGGTTGCGACTGCTGACAGCGAACATCAGGGCGATACCGGCTAATTGTAAGTGCCAGCTCTCTCTCTCTCTCTCTCACGCTACACTCGCCAGGGCTCTCCTTATCCTCCCTCGTACCTGCGACCTCGCTTGCTCGCATGCAAGCCCTGTATATAGTTTGTCAATAAACGCTGTGACAGTTCCTCAACAATCTCGACAGTCGTTATTTTGCATGTTCCTACGCGTACACTTGTACCTCGCTCCATCACCGACCCAGCCGCCTCCGCGGGCTTGCGTCTCGCATATGTACGAGATCGCAGCATAACTGGCCTGGCCGGAACCTATTCAGCACTAGGTGCTATCCCGACGACTCTCTTTCTCGAGAGTAACGAGGTCTACGGACCTTGATTGTAGCGGAGCTGGAAACTGAGCAACTGCATCCAGTACACCGTTATAATAGAGTATTATATATATATACCATAATACTAAAGGAATGAATCCTGGCTTTTATTCTTTTTATATTATTTATAAAGATTCAATCATTTAGTAAAGAATAAAAGTCGGCATTCGTGTATTGGAAATGGCAGAGCGAATTTTATTTTTTACAAACGATTAAAAGGCTAGATTTATTCTTTCAAAACGGCTGACCGAAATTTTATTTTTTGAAAAAGATTCAATTGTGCGATTTATTCTTTGCGAAATAATAAATAAAACTGTTACATTTATTTTTTTTAAATAGCAGAATAAAAATCTGTTCTTTATGAAAGATTAAACTGCGAGATTTATTCTTTACAACAGATTAAACTACGAGGTTTATTCTTTAAAAAGAATAAACTTTATGTTTTATTCTTTACAAAAGAATAAATTGTACTTTTCATTCTTTTTGTCACAGTAAAAAGTATAAAAGTAATGATTTTAACTTTTCCAAACAAGAAATCGAACCATTTATTTTTCCTAGCGCCTGTTTTAGTTCTTTAGACTTTAGAGTATAGTTTTTCAAAAAGCTGTATGATTTATTTTCTTCGTAATTAAACAAAATGTACACTAAATTTAGACTTAGCCTATGCTTCCCATGTTAAAATACACAACTTCAAGACCCGATATCTTAAAAAATCATACCCCTTGGGGGGTACAAAATTTTACCACGTTATAGAGGACACTTAATAGGATATGTTTACAAAATTATAGCAATCTGTATGAATATTAATATTTTGAGTGAACTACCTTAAAAGTTTGAATTTCCATTTGGTTATTTGGCAAAATTAAAGGCCCCACGACACAAAACATCAAAAACCTCTATAACAGCAAGCAAATCGTCCAGGTTGAGCAATGTTCACCATCATAATGGAAATATATTGTCAACTTTCCTATCGCGTATGCTGCCGGATAAGTTGAAAGTAATGTTAATTTTTTGTAAAATGTTTACTTTTTAAGTAGGAAGTAATTAAGTTTTAGTGAGAAAAGAAGGTCGTAACAAATGTTATTTTATATTACAACTATTTTCTTGTAAATCGAAAGTATATGCATTTTACAAAAGCATTTGTGTGGAAAGTTTATTAAAACTGCTGCCAATTCTTTGGCACGTAGCTTTCTTCAACTAATTTTATAATTCTAATGGATCAAATATTTTTCAAATATATAGTGTAATAAGCTCTTCTAAAATATTTTTAATCTCAATTATTTCACTAAAAGAACATTTTTCTTAGCAAAAGACCATGGTAATCATACAAGATCACATCAAATTCTTTAAAATAGGGAATCGGTGACACTCAGAGGGGTTGGGTAACACCTACAGTGGGCTTATTAAAACTAAGTGTATAAAAGAACTGTATCGGACATCGGCGGGTGGTTCGCAGCTACTCTGCAATCGCACCGACTAGCTGTTAAACTGGCGCTGATCCTGTCGAACGACCGTCACAATATCATATCATATAATTATCATAAACAAATTTTGATACCAATATTCTAAATACGATAGGGTCCTTATAACCTTATGCAACCATGAATGTTGTCACGAAATTCTGAACTTTAGTCAGTGAGTTATAAGGTTCAACAGAAATTGTAATTTTCAGTTATACAGGGTATACAGGGTAAGAGACAAAGAATTTGAATCTTAATATCTTTTGAACTAATCAGTTTCATAAAGTGCAATAAGAACAAAATTATAATTTAATTAAAGCCTTTCCTAATCCTGTAATCTTGCAAAGTAGAAACCCCATTTTTCTGATTCTTTACTCAAAAACTAGTCACCAAAATGGCTTAAGATTGTTACAGCGAGTTTATATTTTCAATTTTTACTGTTACTCATTTCATTTTTTTTTATAACAAATTTAACGGAACAGTCATACTGAAAAATCTTGCAAGAGAAAGTATCCAATTTAATGCTCTTTTAGAAACACTATTGCAGAATTTATTGTTTAAATCATATCTTTAAAAAAATATATGTATAATTTTTAACGTATTTTATTCAGGGTTGAATCTGGGCCTTATTTATAAAAAAGCGGCAACTGTAATTGTACCCGTATTGTTATTATTATTGTTAAGATCCAGCCCTGAATTCTCCTGTGAACACATTTTAACTCAATTACTTATTATTGCGCATTTCTAACAAAATTTCCTGTAATATATTTTATGCATGATTGTCGTAAAAATTGTACACCTGATCCTCCTATGATTAACTTTGATTACAAAATTATAACTAGCATCCACCGTAATGTAAATGCTACGCATTTGCATAATAGGCACGACCACGCGTATATACTGAAATTTTTTTCTTAAAAGGGATATTATTACTTTAAGAAAGAAGATTTTTATTAATTAACGTAGCGTAGAGTATTAGTACCGCGTTTTTGTGCCTAAAAAATCGTTTCAAATAATTAATTTTTTGCTGTAAAAAACGATTTTGGGCTATTAACTCGAGTTATAAGTATTTTCATGATTTGATGTCAATAGAAAAAAAGATGTATTTTTCAAAGATCTACAACTTTTCCATGTAACTTTTTTTTTTGCCAAAGCCCAAAACCCGTTTTTAGCGATTTTTGAAGGTGGCCGCATTTTGTATATATGTTAGGAATCAGGCCCAAAATAGGACCGTCAGCATACTATTATGAGACGAGTTCCCAAAAAAATTTTGAGTCCGATTGACTAAAGTCTCTCAGAGATAATCGCATCACAACAAAATTTTTATTCAAAAACACGTAAAAATCGAACAAATTGTGCCTGCATTTTAAAACGACGTAGAGGATCGGGATAAAAAAAATAGTTTTTCAGTTTATGCGAGAGGAGACTTCTCCTAAAAGTTCAGCCCGATCGATCGAAAATTGCGTGAGATATCGATATCTCACACATTTTTCGCGCACGAAACTATAAGGCACTTTCGTGTCGCGGTCGTGCCTAAAAACAAAGTCTTGCATCGGTTTATTTATTGTAGATAAGTAAATAAAAAGTTTTTCGACACGCACAGATTCATACACATATATTTTATTAAGGGGAGGGAAGAACTAGTGCATAGGGCCGGCAGAGATGACAGGACTCAATTCACCACAACTATACGACCCGAGCAAGGCCAGCAACTGAATGCTCGACGCCAGCGGTGAGAGCGTCTTCATCGGCGGCACGATTGGTAAGCACAGCAGGCGCACGCTGTGGCCTCGCGCTTGCAGCTCGCCGCCTTTAAGTGCCTTTTATCCTACACGCTCTACTCGTATACAATGTGCTATACGCGCCACCGCCGCGGCCTACGCGATCTTCGCCGGCTACAGCGTGTCATCGGGCTACTCAGCCTCGCTGCTGTACGGAGTCAGCTCTGCAAGCCTCACGCGCTGTCGGCGTCGAGAACTGAATCTATGCAGGCGCTTTTTCCGCGAATAATGAATCCGCGATGTTCTCTGTGTACATACACAATATAAAAGGGCCTGCTTAATAACGGTCGCAGCTCTGCTATCGAGCAGCGCACATGTGTAAACGAAAACTGTACGATGAATTCGCTCTCCTCTTACTCTCTTTTTCTCTCAACATCTGTATCCCCTACACTCACGCAAATAATAGTAATCTTCAATAATTGAAAAATTTACCTTCTCCAACAACTCTCTATCCAAAAGTACTTCCTCTACGTTGCGACAATTCGTTGCGATTGTCTCGGCGACGAGGTTGAACTTGGACGTGTTTGGGCGTATAGACATTTTTTACTAATTAATGTCAATATCTCACTATTCAATATCACTCGTTTGAAGTTAAAAAAAAAATGTTGAAAGAATAAATATTGTAGCTTGTATAGGTATTTTCACGAAATGAAAACTAAAGAACTCTTCAAAACGTCTTGACGATTCGACGATTCGAAAAGAAGTGACAGTTTTTGTTTACGTGTTAATACACGCAGTCTTTTCCTAAGCCGAATTCGCGGAAACCCTTCGGTAGGTAAGAAAGACTATCGGAGAAGGTGGGGTGGTGGGGCGATGCGGCGCCGGCGGTGTAGCACACGTGGGTTTTGACAGTATAGACACTATTTGGCTATACTTATCAGCGAACACGTTTCCACTTTTCCACTGTGTCAGTGCTCGGTAGTCAACGCTCCGTGCTAGTCGCAGCTTGTGTTGTGCGAGCCTTATTTTTTCAGCACTAGAAGAAAAACGAGGTAAAATACCAGTGCGAGTGTTCAGTGTAGTGTGTTTATTAATAATAAAGTGTCTTTTGTTTTATCTGCAGCATGAAACGCAGAGGCTTCGTACCTCTTGGCCGTTTTCGAGGGAGAAACCGAGGACGCGGTGGTCGGGCGGCGTCTCGTTAAGTAGGAGATTACGCGCGATACCGACCTTATTGCTACAATATTGGGATTGTTAAGGATCCTCGTACCTCGGCGTTCCCATTATTGTAAGTAAATAATTTTTCTACTACAAAGTTTTTATATTACTAAGAAAGTCATACGTAGAGGTTAGGATTTTTAAATTTAGCGCCCTTTTAAAATCTTTCGTTTTCTTTTGTTTTATTTTTTAATGTTAGCTACAAAAATTAATTTAAATGATTTCAGTTTTTAAAAATTTGTTAGTAAAATTCATTAATAAAATTTAAAAATTGCTATGCTGGTAAAATAGAATAACATTTTAATTATAATGCTGTTTACAGAGTGAATCCTGTGCATCAAAATGAAGCTGAAAGGAACGCCAATGCTGCTCCCCTGCAAAATCAGCAGGCTGACGATGCACAAGATCAGAATGCCCATATAAAAGAATTTATAAAATATGTATAAAAATTCTGTTTCAGCTATCGTTACAAGAAACTGTATTGTGATATGATGCACTTTCAGACGGATAGTACTCGATTGCTGGGCGTAAGTAATGAAATATTATTCAATGTTAAAATGTGACTTATATTTAATATTGTTTATGTTCTAGAAATTCAAGACTGTGGAAGCTCAGTTACAAAGTTTGAAAGCAGAGAAAAGAAAATCCGAAGACATCTTGATCAGTGAGATGGAAAAGTTAAAGACTGAACTTCGTGTAATGGAAAAAATTATGTATAAAAAGAAGTAGTTAATTACAATGTAAAAGTGCACAAATGCTTAACATTCCTAAGAAAGTATGCACAGTGACCTGGCAATGCTACAGGATCAATATTAAAAATTTTACCCTTCATCGGCTTTTCAGGTCCAAGTGTCAGATCATGCAATTGTTAAAAGAAAATAATAATACTGATTGCAAATGATTCTACAGCTCTTAGTATTTGCAATAAGATACTTAACTACTTGTTTATCTCTCTTAGTTCAAAAGTTATTGGAAAAATTCCAAATCGTGTAAAACATGTTATCGTATTTCAGTTTTTGAGAATTTGAATGTCTGATATATTTTAAACAATAATCCGTCATAAAAATCCAGTGACTCACATTAATAAAAATTTGACACGTCTTATAAGTCGAAATAACATACGCAACGAACTTTCGGCCGCCATTTTGAAAGGGTTCCTTATCTCGGATCTTAACGAAATTTTTTTCTGGGTCGTATATTATCGATTAAAACAATAATCCGTCATAAAATTCCAGTGACTCATATTACAAAAAATTTGACACGTCTTATAAGCCGAAATGACGTACGCAACGGACTTTTGGCCGCCATTTTGAAAGGGTTCCTCACCCCGGATCTTAATGAAATTGGTTTTGAGGATGTCTGATATATATTGTTATGTCCGGGTCAATTCACACAAATAAGTACACACTATTTATAAAAGAACACAAACTCAGACTCTTTATTTAATACGTAGAATACGTCTGCTCTCAGCAGCTGTCACAATCAGTCTCTGACTAAACAACAACATCCGTGACGTCATTGATCTCGTTGCTAAGGGTAGCTATGCGCGATTCATGGTGTTCGAATCGCGCAACGTTCAGGCTCGGTCACAACATTGCCCTCTTCTTTTCAGATTGTCGTCCCGACAATTATAACCATCCATCCTTCAAGCGGGTTGATCCTCTTACAATCCAATGATGACTTACAGGAACTGACATCAACATCCTCTACCTTGACCCATCCTAGGTATCAAGTTACCGAGCGGTGCTTACAGACGTCATTCCAATCATCACTTAACAGAACTAAGACGGACCCATCTCTTGAAAACAATCCTCTTCTTATTCCAATGATGACTTACAGGATCCCATCAACGTCCTCTACCTTGACCCATACTAGGCGTCAAGTTACCGAGCGGCGTTTACAGATGCGGACTCCAATCATCACTTACAGGAATAAAAGACTAATCTCTTTCATGAATCCAAGCTTTAAACGGTTGAATTCAATCGAACACATTCAAATTTATCCTTCGGACATGAGTGGGGAGTTGGCATGCCATGGAACCTCTCCTCCAGTCCCTACTCCGGTATTCACCTTCACGCTCACGGGAAAAACCATGGTTCAAAAGAACCGTGAGCAGAGTAGTCTTCATAAATCGGTTTGATTCGGTCACATTCGGGTTAATGCGTCTCAATCGGGTGAAATGTCTTAATCAGGATCTTTCGTCGTTGTTGGTACGTGTCATTACAGGAACAGCCTCCTCCATCGAACGGCGTGGATGTGCATGATGTCATCATTCGTATCCGACCTCCTCTATCGAACGGCAAAGATGTGAGCGACGATATCAAAAAGCCAGACATCTCACTCAATAAACCTTTCGAACCGGATTTTGCTGGTCTGAAACGGAACGAATCCAACATCTGCAGTATCGCAACTTTCTTTGTCAAACTCATAGAATTTTGGAAATAATCTAAATCTGTCTTTTTGATCTTTGTAAGTGTATCTTCACGTCTATGTAGTATTAAAATAGTGTCATCAACAGCGGCATTCATCGATGACACATTCTGGTGTTTAACTGTGTTGTTAGATGGTAATTCTAATTCGTTCTTGACATGTATCAAATGTGTATCAACTAAATTCGATTCATCAAAAATTGACCCTTCAGTGATTATGTCTGTGTATGTCTGTGTTTGTGATGTTTGTGTTCAATTGACTTAGCTGTTTTAAATTGTAGTTGAAGATCCTTTTGCTTTTCAAGCAAATCGACACAGCCGTTTATGAGCAGCAAGCTTGAATGATATTGCCTTGCTAATTCTTCATTCTGTAGTTGCTCAGCTTGCAGATCAGTTCTTGAGATTATTTTTTCGACCAATTCTTGATCGTTCACTTCCGTCTCAAGCGGTTCTATTCTTGTCTCAGTTTCTTTCCTAAATTGATCTTCCTTCGCGATTTCCATGATAGCTTTCTCTCTGATACTACGTACAACAGGATGCGTTTCTTGTTCATCAATCCGTGAGGCAATCCATAACCAAAAATCCAATTCGGCGTTCATGGTGTTTGAATAAATTATCTCGGACGAGCCCCCAAAAATGTTATGTCCGGGTCAATTCACACAAATAAGTACACACTATTTATAAAAGAACACATAAACTCAGACTCTTTATTTAATACGTAGAATACGTCTGCTCTCAGCAGCTGTCACAATCAGTCTCTGACTAAACAACAACATCCGCGACGTCATTGATCTCGTTGCTAAGGGTAGCTATGCGCGATTCATGGTGTTCGAATCGCGCAACGTTCAGGCTCGGTCACAACAATATTTAAACAATAATAATCCGTCATAAAATTCCAGTGACTCGCATTAATAAAAATATGACACGTCATATAAGCCGAAATGACATAGGGGAGGGCGGGGCATGCCGTGTCAGGCGGGTTGGTTTGTCATGCCAATATTCTAAAAATTAACGATGTTATTTAAACAAACGCTCATGAAAATTCTTTAATAATACACCCACATTTCTCAAAACGCCTATATAACACTTACAATACTGAAACTTTATCAATTAAGTACTTCAAATAGTGCACTTTTGAGGTACGTGTTCTGTTTTTGGATGAAATGTTTTTCAAATAATATAACATTGATAACAAAATGACATTAAAGTGGGGCACGTGTGACACCCCTGGTGGGGCACGAGTGTCACACGACGACGGCGCTGAACGGCGGCCGCGCGAATCAGCTGATCAAACTTAACCTACAATTCGGAGTTCTTAGCTGCGATGGGTTGATTTGGTGCTCCGCATCTTAATTAGTTTTAAGATAGTTGTAATTATTTTTAAGCAAAAAATGGTAAGGGTTTACAAAAAAAAGTCCAATAGGTTAAGTTGGAACGAGGGGCAGATGGAATTAGCCGTCCAAAAAGTGCTAGAGGGTAGAAGTTGCAAGAGTGTTGCCAGTGATTTCGGAGTACCAAGAACTACTCTTTTAAAAAAGTGTAAACTACGAAACCATGATCATCCAATCAAAGGTAATTTTATAATTATTATTAGGTACTATCATAACGTCATGAAGATTATGAGTAAGGCAGGAAAATGCTTATTTTAGTTGTAGGTTTCAAGCGTGTTTTTGACGATGAGCAAGAGATTGCTTTAAAAAATGAAATTGAAAATATGGAGAAGTGCATGATGGGATTAACATCATATGATGTCAGAAAACTGGCGTTTGATTTTGCTGAAAAATTAAGAATTCCTCATAACTTTAACCGTACAGAAGGTATTAATCTTAACTTATAAACTATGATTTTTAAAAACTTTATCTATGAATATATTTTCTATCCTTGTTAATATTTTTGTAGGGCTTGCTGGCAAGGACTGGGTGCATAACTTTCTAAAACGCCATGACTTATCTTTTAGAAAATCTGAGCATACGTCAGCCGCCAGGGCTCATGGCTTTAATCAAGAAGCAGTAAAAGAATTTTACACGCTATTAAAAAAACTATTAGATGAACACAACTTTGCTCCTGAAAAAATCTTCAATGTGGATGAAACAAGTGTATCCGTAGTGCCAAAGTCATCACCCAAGGTAATTGCCCGAAGAGGACGTGGACAAGTCGGAGGCTTGACTGCAGCTGAGCGAGGTGAGACAGTGACAGCGGAAGTATGCATGTCAGCAGCAGGAATGTTTATGCCACTATTGCTAATCTTTCCTCGAGTGAAAGTCAATCAGGAGTTCTTGAATGATGCACCTCCTGGAGCATGGGCGGAGTTTCACAAGACTGGCTACATGCAAACGGAGATCTTTGCAAGATGGTTCAAGAAATTCATTGAATTTTCACACGCCAAACCAGAAGATCCTGTGCTTCTTCTTCTTGATGGGCATGCATCGCATGTAAAGAATTTGGAAGTTATAGAGATGGCAAAAGAACATGGTGTGAAAATATTATGTTTTCCTCCTCACTGCACGCACAAGATGCAGCCCCTGGATGTTGGGTTTATGGGTCCGTTGAGCATTACTTTTGGCAAAAAAGTCTCAGCATTGCAACGACAAGGAATGCAAATGACAATGAGAAATATTTTCTCTGTATTTGGCAAAGCATTTCTTGAAGCGGCTAAAATGGACACTGCAGTCAACTCGTTCAAGAGATGTGGCATTGTTCCTTTCAATCCAAACATCTTTAAGGAATCTGACTTTGTTACAGCTAAAAAAAATATCCATTTAACTCCAGAAGACAACCCTTCGGTTTCATCCACTCCAAGAAGTGCAGGTAAACGCAATAAATTTATTAAAGATGTTAATGATAAGATTTGGTATAAATTAATCTTATAAATTTAATATAAATTAATTTTATTATATAATTTTCAGAGTCCATTGCAACTATTGCTTCTTATTCCAGTACGATTCAAGACTTGATAATGCAAGCTAGTCCAAAGGTATCGCAACCTAGTCAAAAGGTATCTCAGCCTAGTCAATTAAATTCTAAGGAAAGTTCGACTTTTAACAAACATGACGAGCAAGAGAAAGCAGAAGAGGAAGTTCGGATTCCCTTATCTTATATTCTACAGGCAAGACCACTCTTTGATTTTTTGGTAAATATATTTGATATTTTCTTACACTACTTTATTTGGAAATAATTTAATTTTTGATGAAATAACTTTACATTTTTAGAGTCCAATCTTTCAGGCCAATTCAACCGATGTTCCACAAAAACATTCAGATGCTTCTATTAACAATGAAATACCTCATCAAACACGAGTCGACAACCAGCCTGGGAATTCTTTCAATGATACTGCTCTGAATGCACCTGATTTACTTTCATCGATTGAGGATGGAGGTACTTCGATAGAATTAAGAGTTACTTCTACACCTACAAGCTCATCTACGCCAACGGAAACTGCATCAGTTCAAAAGAAGAAAGGTAGAGTACGTGGTAAAGCAGCTATCATCACTGAAGACTCATAAAAGAAAATTTGTTGGCTGAAAAGATCAAAAATATTAAAAAAGAAAAACCTGACAAGAAAAGCAGTGCATCGAAACCCCAGATTATATCAAACGTTGCTTTAGATCCAAGTCAGCACATTCAGCCTGCCAAGCGCAAGCAACCTGCTTCCAATGCACAAAGAAAAAGGCGTAATGCACTTACAGAAATAAACAGTAAATTACAAATTCAATCAGTTCCTGATTTAGTGACAGCGCAAGATCAACCTTACCAAATATCTCAAAATGCTGTGGTTTCTTTAGAAGATGGCACACTCGTATTGCCTATGGATTTTACTGCAGATTATTGCAATATTGTACCTATTCCAAACGTACAACATTCAACTTTAATTGCTAATTTAACAGATCAAAGTGTACAAATTTGTTATATTTAAATTTTGTTAAATGTAAAAAAATTTTGAAAATTTAAATATGTTTGAGGTTTGAAATATTAAATATAAAATAAATTTGAATTTATTAACTAATAATTACGAAAACAAATTATTAAATACCCTTCATTTTTTAAATAAATGAAATATATAGGTATTTTGATTGACAAAAGTTGCGACGCGATAGCCAACCGTTTCATGTGACACTCATGCCCCATCAGTATGTCACTGCTGCCCCCTGGTGGGGCACGTAGAGCAGTTTTCGAGATTTTCATATTTGATTTTTCGTTAAGCAGTTAAACAATAAAATGATTTAAAAACTACCATATTTGATTCCTTACATACTTTTCTACATTCTGTATTTTTTTCAATGCCTCAGACTTTTTATATATTGCGTAATTATTATTGAAAGTTAGGGTGTCCGTGACGCCCCACCCTCCCCTACGCAACGGACTTTCGGCCGCCATTTTGAAAGGGTTCCTCACCCCCGGATCTTGACAAAATTTTTTCTGGGTCGTATATTATCGATTAAAACAATAATCCGTCAAAAAATTCCAGTGACTCATATTAAAAAAAAATATGACACGTCATATAAGCCGAAATGACATACGCAACGGACTTTTGGCCGCCATTTTGAAAGGGTTCCTCACCCCCGGATCTTGACGAAATTTATTAAGGGAGTGTAAATTAGTTATTAAAACAATAATTTGTCTTAAAAATCCAGTGACTTGCATTAATGAACATTTTATTCGACAATAAATCTGAAATGGCATGGACTAATGGTCTTGAAGTATTCCAACCCCTATTTATTGTTGATTTGAGGGTTGTTCCATAATTTTTTATGTTGCAATCATGTTTTCCAATGCTATTTTCACATTCAAGGCGTTTACAATTGAATTTGGAACGACTTCCGAATTACGAATTCGTTGCACATGCAACGGTGCAAACTTCAACTTCATCATTATATGCGCGCGATATTATAATTTTCCCTGTTGCACATACGAATTGCTTAAAGCACGAATAAACATAAAATTAAACATTCACACCATCGAATGCGTTTATAAAAATACGATGATGATCTCAAATAAAAAACCACGTCTATCTCACATAAATACAATCGCGTAAAAACTTCTCGAATATCGCCGATAAACATAACGTTTTATATTCCTAAAGAGAGCCAATTTCATGCAAGGAACGAATACCTCGAGAATCGTTGAAAGGCGATCGGATAGCCCACGTCCCATTATCGAGTTCCTATGCTCTCGACTCGAAGCGAGACGCACATACGCAGACTACGAGCGATATATATCCCGTTTTCACGATCATCGAGAAGAGAAACCGAACGTCTCGAGAGATCTAGAACGAGAGGAAGGAAGATACGCGCGTATGGGTATGTATGTATGTGCGGACGACCGGTAATTGGAATACGAGCAGTTAACTGTGTGCGTGTTCGTGAAAAGCGAATATAAAGGAAGGAGTGAGAGAGAGAGAGAGAGAGAGAGAGAGAGAGAGAGAGAGAGAGAGAGAGAGAGAGAGAGAGAGAGAGAGAGTCCAATTGCGTTCGAGCGGCGAAAAGGTATAACCACTGAATGACAGTTTTATCGACAAGTCGTCGCAGTGCGGTGGACTCGTCGCTTTTATACGGGCAATTATTACTCCTCTCTTTTTTCGCCGGACTGTCTGGACGACGGTTCCCATCTTTTTTTCGGGGGTTGATGGAGAGATTTTTATCGGTGGCTTCTTTTTTCGGGAAACTTTGTAAGTTTATTGTTGAGAGATGAGGGAGATGCTTGTTTGCGGGAGAGTCTCGATTGTAGTCATTGTTTTTATTATTGGTATAGTGTATATCAGTATCGAAGGTTTAATTGTTGCGGTGGCTTACTTTGTATTGCTGGCGAAACTAATTTCTCTTAATTCTACAAAGGAATTTAGCGCCTAACGAGCCTAAACAAACTCGCGTTACCGTCTACGACACTTAGCGAATGGCGCAGCAACACACAAGAACTTGCAATAAGCGCGCAACTGGGCTTCGGATAGCTTTGAGGGAACAGAGGCTTGGAAGCTTTTAAATGGAATAGCCGTTGGCTAATGGGCTATGTATGTATGCGTGGAATTCCAATTATTAAAAATTATGCAGGGGTTTTCAAGCTTTCATATTGTTGTTCAAATTACGAAGAAAATGCAGTGGCTTCAGAATAACAAAATTATAAAAGATGTCGAGAGGTAATATTCTGACGCGACTTCGACACGACAGTAATAACACGCTTCGCTCAAGGGCCCGTTGTAAGTACATTCAGGAAGCATCAGTAGCGTCTGCTCCCATTTCGCCCCTTAGCAGTGTATAGCAGGAATCGCTCTCAGCTTACAATTGATTGCGTAATGAGCCGGCGTTAATTGGCGCTAGTAGGATCTCGTCGCCGGATGCGCCTCGATATACCTGTATGTATACAGTATACTATACCTCTGCAACTGAACTCTATATCACGGTATACCTATATCGCGCAGCTGGAAACTTGTCACCGAGTTCGCCTCGCCGAGCGGATGTCAGCTCTGCGCGTCCGGGGGAGGAAACGTGAAAAAATTTCTCCCTGGCAGGGATTTAGAATCGCTTTCTAGAGATGTCGTTCAAAAAAGACGAGCTTCCTTTGTTTTAAAATTTGTTATCTATGAGAGAGGAACGGAATTTTTCATCATTTTCAAAACCTCTTTTTGTTGTACACCCCGACTCGCGTGACACCGTCCAGGGTTTCCAAATTCCCGCAATCCTCATTCCTCGAATTTCTAGACGGCGCCCCGCCAGCAGCCAAATACCTGCGCAATTTAACACTGCAATTGTTGCATTACGGCCACGTACCAGCTTCACGCCAAACTGAGTATTGTGTTCCCCGGACCCTTAGAAAGTAATCGGATTAATTACGAGCCAGACTCCCCCAGCGCTGTTCTGTTGGTCGAACTCGAATATGCAATCCTTATAATTTCTTGTGCTTTTGGTAGTTACGCGTTTCCAATATCGAAGATATTGGAAAACACTAATAGCACAATCCGAAATCTGACCTCTCATTACAGTTGAAAAGCGGGAAAAAATCGAGAGCAATACTGATACTCTTGTAATAATTTCGACGCAGAGAATTCCCTCCGCAATTTTAACAGCAATTAGTAGAGCGAGTGTATTTAAGAGATAGAGCGCGAGCAATTTAGCCGCCGCCAGCCAGCGTCGTAGCATTCCTCGGCGCGGCTTACGCGCGGAATACGGGAAATAAAGGGGACAAGAGGCTGGAAAATGAGAGGAAGCTGAAATCACTGCGTCCGTTTTCTTCTCTTCGTTTTTCTTGCCCCACTGCGTTTTCTCTCCGGCATTTGAATCGCTAATTTTTTTTATCGTTAAAAAAATGAGCTTTTTGCATAGTATGATGCATGAGAGAGTATACGGAAAAAATTTTTTTGCGAATGATATTCTTGCGTATATAAAAGAGGCGTTGTTTAGAAAGGGGAGGTAGGAATCTGAAATTGTAATTGCGCACACTCGACGGACCGAATGCATTACTCTCGGACGTAGATGCGACGGATACCCGACATCCATTTGCTCTCGCACACTCGCATACGTTGCTTTAGTTTTATGTTAAACCGTAAAAGTAAGTACCTGCACACACGAGAATCTTGTCGAGTCGAATCTAAGTTTAATCTCAGAGGAGAGACTGATGGGATGCATCGCGTGCTACATGTCAGGGAAAGTCTGGTTACTTTTAGTTCTTTGAAGATACACATATATACACCAAAAACGAAGCATGTACACACTTATTGGCTTTTTCTCTGTGCTATTTTTTAAACTTAAAATTCAAGACGTTCATATTATGCATTCCAAGGAATCAAACACTCGAATGATCATGTATTTATCCATGAGATATTTAATAAAACTCAATAATTCGTTTTCAGTGTAGGAAGCCAACCGCTACTCGCCATGAAGTTTGACACCGATGAACTGTCGAATGGGTACGTTAATTCTCTGAAAAAAAAATCAGTAGAACGTCAAAGGTTTTTTGACGATACTTAATTCGATATCGATAATTCGTCAAACATAATATAATTAAGCATAATACATAAAATTTATTCAAACAACTAAAAGATATAACAATTAACACTCAAACTCATATAGCATAAGAGGCCCAAGCAGTAGGACCAACAAAGCAGTTTTGGCGTAGCTAACAAACTATTTTGTTTTATGTAAATTTAACAATAAATTAATAAAATTAATAAATACGGGAAAAAATCCCTTTGACGATCTCTCATAATACTATATATCTACTTCTATAGAGTAAGTATTTTAGTTTGCAGGTTCATCGATGAAAAACTTCATGCGTGAAGCATTCAAATTCTCTATTTTTCCCAGCTTAGTATCTGTCTATCCTCAATTCAGATTAAACTTTATCACCTTATAATCTTATGATGTCTGATATACCTAAAAATTAATTTTTCTTTGTACACAGCAAATCACCACTTTCTCGTGCATACCAACTCGAACGATTTCAATTGAAAATTATTCAAACAAATAATGAATGGCTAAACTAACAGCAATAACGTTGATAATTCTCACAGGCACCAGCAGTTCGCTACACGGTACAGCCAACGACGACGGCGACGTCTTGTCTGAGCTCCCGTCGTGCCCTAACGAACAACGAGACTCGAATAACAGCGACGGCCACGCCGACCCAGAGCCCGACAGCCATGCCGGCACAGCTGAACATCGAGCGGAGCCCCGGAGGCCATAACAGCGACCGTCAACGCAAACACGTCCAGTTTCCCGACGACGCTCCCGCGGTGATCACCGACAAAACGGGTATGTTATGATTTTACATCCTTGTATCGTCCTTATAATATGCTATGCAACAGAGTTGATATGATATGTCAGGAGTAGAGTCAGAGACTATTTCTGCGTATGTGCCTGCAGACGAGGGACTGGATGACCAGATCGCGTGCGGGGTAACTTCAATTATACAGACGTTATACTTTAAGTAGATGCTTCTTAGAGGCTGCTGTTATAGCTGTTATTGAGAGGGCGGTTCTGTTGGAGCTTTTTTAGATGCTTAAATAGTACCGTAGTTTCAGCACACGACATAGATTAAACATAATTCAATTCAGTATACACAATGAGGATTTCCATTTAATTACTACGATCATAAATTTATACAGCGATGAACCGACTCACTCGAACTGCATTTTAATTAGAAATTAATGTACTTAAATCGCATGGAGAATAAGCCTCTTAGAGTTCTGCCATACGAATACCACTGACATACACCAATCTCTTAACACATACACATCAAAATTCATCGCAATGCTCTGACGCCATCTCTCGAAGTAATATAAAATTCCCTCTTTCCCATAAAGAAGTCCTAAAAACTGCCTTAAACTCTGGCAAATTCGATCGGCAACTCCGAAAGTACAACACAACGATAGCACTGCAGTCACACGACAAACTCGATCCTCCGACAAAGACCACGAGTGTGTGAGCTTGACTATGCACGACGCGAACCCCCCCCCCCCCCCCCCCGGTGCATTAAGACACTAGCTCTGTGCGTGTAATGGATGTCCGGGTTTACGTGTTACAGATGAAGCGCTCGCTACTCAGCTGAAGCCGGACGAGCTGCACGACTTGGAGCAACGCAACGGTAATGGTAGTCTCTGGACGGAAGAGACGAAGGAACACAGAAACGGACGGCTTTAGGCCTACGAGTGATCATGGACTTTGGATTTTGATTAAAGCTTGTTGCCAACCTCTGACGAGGCATTGGTTTCGATTGATTGTTGGATGGAAAGTGTGTGGTAAGCAGTGATGAAATGGTGATTTTTAGAATAGAAAACAATAAGCTAAGATTTTATGGCGAATTGTATTATAATATAGCAAAAACTTCATTTGTTAACTTTTGTAACATTAGCGGTACGATTGTAAGTCGATAGAAATAGTCAAGCCGTTATATTGATTGATTCACCTCTCATCGATCTACGAATAGTGCTTTTAAGGCTTCTATTTTCCTAACACTGGAAAGTGATAATTACGTGTAAAGCTTTCGCTGTGACGATGATGTAAAACGTTCATTGTGTATTATGTGAAGTCGTTAAGGCAGCTCGATTATATTTACGATCGACAATGGGCTGACGGTAGCAAGCGTCGTTTCACTGCGGCGTGGAAATTTATATCGCATTGATTACGTAAGTAGAACTTAAGGTAATTCCGCTTGAAAGTGTAATTCTATCTCACCGTTGTTGATATAGAGAAAAGTTATTAGCTATAATGAAAAACTGTTGATTATTTTTATCGTAAAGGTGTCTCTAATTGCTTGATTACTATGAAAGATGATAAAAATAAAAAAGGTGCACTGAAAATATAGCGATTTTCAGCGATGTAAAAAATATTGATACTCGAGTAAAAAGTGTGTATATAAAGCAAGGCGTTAAACCTTTGATCATTGGAAAAGTCGGAAATTTTATATTGCTCGTTTGATTTTGGGACATAAACAACATACAAGCATGCAATGTAGTATTTTTAATGACGACAACAATATCAGTAATACGACGGACGGTTATGAAGAATCTCATACGATATAATAGTATTATTAAATCAGCAACGTACTTAAATAAATAATTCGATCAAGCCAAAATGCACGGCTAAGAATACATCTAACAGATTTTGTATGAGTCGGTTATAGTTTATAAAACGTGTATAATAAGGAAGGTTTACAGAAAAATGTTCCTTCAGTGAGCCGCATGCAATTTTCATAATTAAAGTCCAGAATCTTTGTCCGATTACACGTAAGAAATATTTTCAATCGCCAAAAATCTTAATTGACAAAAAAGTGAATATATTTTTCTAATTTTACAAATCGTCTCCATTCACGTAATATATCAATCTTTCGATTAAAAGTCTTGCTTTGTATCCTTTTTAAATAATAAAAGATTATACAAACCAATTCCATATCCGCAATTTTATGATCTACGTTCAATAGTTATGAAAGGACCAAATTATCATGTTTCTTGATTGTATTACGGACTTCATATATTTAAAAAATTTACCTAATGCGATTCACTGCCCTGCAGAAATCGATCCATAAGCAGGTTCTAATAAAAACGCCATAAGCAATTATTATGTGACTTACCTCCCAGCAGAGGTCGCAACTCTAGCGCCTCCTAGAATGCGCTCGACTTATTCTTCTCGCCGAGATATTCCTGCGATCATCCGCGGCAGATGTGAGAGTTCGGAAAAAATCCTCCCGTAGAGCGCGTCACAGCATCGCTGTCAGACTTGGCCAGCCCCGCGCATCGAAGCCTGGCAGAGACTTGCGGTTCTGCCGATAAGTAGTATACCGACAGGTACACCAACCCGAGCATCTTTATCTCGCGCGCGCACACACACACACACACACTCGCTCGCGACGATGCGACACGGCGCCCTGGTGCCGTCGCATCTGAACCTAAAAGCCCGTAAAATCATCGCGCCCTCTTCTGCATTTTTCGCGCTTCATTTCTCGCCGCGCGGAACCTTCGCACTCGGTCGGATAAAGCGGCCTTTATCAGCCGTCAACCGTATATGCTTGTTCTCTCTTTCACACTGCCCCCCCCCCCCTTTCACTCATTTCAAATACTCGCGTTCGTTGTCGCGTTTGAAGCTATTGACCTACCTCAAGAGGGGGAGGACGAGCCCCAGGTCCCCTCATCTCCCTCGGCGCGGCCTCTCGCTCCCTGTAGACGATGCCGTCATCCATCTTTCTCTTTCCAATGGCGAGCTTCTCACTGACGGGGATCTTACTGGCGGCCCTCTCGCCGCTTGTCGCCTGGCTGGTTGGACTTTCTCGGTACGGCGGCGCTTTTCTGCCCTCCGCTGTAGACTGCAGGTTGGCTTCGAGTAATCTGGCGGTCCTCCCGCCAAGACTCGGAAACTGATAGCTGGCACTACACACTACACTGCACTTCACTCACTGCGCTATAATATTAGCGCTACCCACTGCACTGCACCTCACCTCTCACTCACCGCACTGACTGACTAACTAACAAACACTCGCGACCGGGACGCGAAAATCCTCGAAGTCTGACATCAACGGAGGACGAGTAAAAACTGGCAATTTTTCCAGCGGTTTCCGATCGCCGCCGCTTTTCGCGCCGGCGACGCTCACGCCGGGCCAGCTTCGCTCGGCTGCTCTGATTGGTCCACGAATCTCGCGAGCTGCCGGGCCTCGCGTCCTCGCGCGCTGATTGGCTGAGCTCACCCCTCGCGAGCGACCGCCACTCGAGCCAATTCCGCGAACTCGCCGACCGTTGCAGCTCCCTCCCGATTTCTCGGAACTGAGAAAACAGCCGAGCACTGACGCGAGGCAACTTTTCTCGGATTTTGCGAGCTGCGACGCCATTACGTATATTATAACCATGCCATAATTTTAACACTATTTTTGCGTCTCTCTGTGAACGTTTCATGTTTTACAGGTCAGAAATGGGAGGTAAGTACAGCGATTTGCTAAATATCATGAGGAGAAGCAGAGCTCATAGCAGTTCGTACGTACCCTCTGATACGAATTTCTCGGGGATGAGAAACGAGCCTCGGAGAAATGAACGAGTAGATACAGGCTTGAGAAAGGCAAAAAAAGCCTGTGTATAGCTGGAAGAATCGTCCTTAAGCTTTCGTCGCGATAACGAAAAGGATCGCGAGTCATAATAGCGTTGTACGTCGTAACAAAAGTAATCTGATTTTTCGAACGATGTAATGCTTGTTTTAAAAATATCTACGCGACCATCTAACGGGATTACATACAAAAGGGCTCTTGGAAATTACCGTAAAAATTTTCTACGATATTAGATCCAACTTCTGCGAATTACGTATACTACAGACAACACAGTATACTCCCCGCATAACACTGCACTATTCACGTCGTTACAACGTGGCGGCATTTGCAAAGCCAACCCGACTCTAAGCTCCATAACTCGGTATTAAGCCTGCTCAGTAACGATTTCTGCAGATTTACTCTCTGAATACCAAGGTTCACGTTACCTCGCGATTATTTCCAATCGAAAATTCCACTCAACGCAGGGCAACTCCCAACCATGATATACGCGAAATATTGCACTCGCCGTATATGGTGGAACTCAAGGGGGAATGCTGCGCTGTTTCTCTCGCCGATATAAAGAATTCCGAACGCATCTGCAGTTGCCAGGGCCGATACGAGTCTAGGAGCGCTTACGTACACGAGTGCACTGAGAGACTTTCGGTGCAGCTGATTCGCTGCAACAGCGGCGACGGAAGCGCCGTACGTTTGGCGCAGCCCGTGTCCCGAAAATGAACTAATCCTACTCATATTGCACGCGCTCTCTCTACTCCGACGGATCGGAGTAGTGGCTACTCCGATTGTCGGAGTGAATTCGGGGCTCTACATCTCACGCTTTAGCGCGCGTTAGTCGCTGAAGCGCGGCGCATGTTTATTATTTAATTGCTGTAAGAAACAAATGATAAATTTATAATTACTCTTTATAAGAATTTATATTATTTTATTCTTTAAAAAAATATTGCAATTTTGAAAATTCTTTTATTTCACACCCGATCAAAATGGCCACTTTTTGTGCCTGAAAATCGAGGGAAAAGTAGCATATTTTTTTGTAAACCTATTTGCGGGGCAAAAGTAAAATCAGCGGGACAAAAGTAAAATCAGTGGGACAAAAGTAATTTATTTTTTCAATGAATGAAACAGACATATAAAGAAACACGTCAACTTCGATTTACAGAGACAAATAATACATATTCATGCAAACTCATTCATTATATATTAATGAAAAATATTTTTTTTATATTAGATGATTATAATTTATGTTAATATTACAAATAATTGACAACGGTAAATGTTTAACAACTAAATGAAAAGTTATTAAGTCAATATTTTTTACTGTAATGAAATATTTATTATGTACAAGAAACGGTTTCTATAATTACAATATGTACCGTGGAATAATGCAGTGATTCTGATTCTTTTTCAAGGCAACGACAGGTGGCATGCTTGGTATGTTATCGCAGTTGTATGCAGTAATATGCATTAAACAGCGCAACAACAATACAAAAACACAGTACAAAATCCAATTGTGAACGTGCTCGGAAAGCCAGCAGCGTCAGGCAAATTGGCGCGGAGTAGAGAGTAACGGTTGTTCCGATTCTTCAGACAGCTGTTGTACCGACGGGGTGGCGCTGCTGGAATACCGACTCGGCGCACGGGCTACGCCGATCGGAGTAGCTGCTACTCCGATTGCAAGAGTAGCACCTACTACCGCGTTTTGAGGCACTACTACACTTTAAGGAGTAGCAGCTACACCGAAAGTCTCTCAGTGTGGGGGGTAGAATAGGATGGAGTGCGCGCGAAATTCATGCCGTCCGGGGCATAAAGAACATTTACGGATGATTAAAATGCGAAATTCGCGCGGATTTTATTGCGTGTGTATGCGAGATTTGTTTTGATATGACGGTTTGCATTCTTCGCTGGAATGATACAGGATATAAGAAATTCATCGTAATTTGAAATCGACGTTATCCCTCTGGCTCTTAGATTTTTTCCGAGTCGTTTGATACAGCTGTCGCGCGAAACTTATCCTACATCTCCGCGACGCTCATCCGACGAGTGTATTATCCGAGTTTGAAAAATCATCGTTCGAACTCGACTTCTTATCTATCGGCCACGATATAGCCCCGCCTGTGTCCAAAGTCGGAGCTTCATAAGACGCGGAAATATCGATTTTCGATTCCCTTATGCGCTTCGGCACGTTCAAACTTTTCTTTCGCCCTCGCGCGAGCTAGGTACATCTGGCCATCTGTCTTTTTACGTTCCGCAAGAACGGCTCTCTCGCTCCTTTCGCCGTACGCGCGTAAGTATATTCGAAATATTCGCGAGTGCGCTTTTGATGCGAAAAGCATCGCTTTTTTGCCAGCACGGAGATGTGTTTTTCTGAGCTGATTTGCGATGGAAGTAAGTTTCTTTGAAGCTTTAAATTAACTGCTATACGGAAAATAGAAAATGAAACTTACTCGAAGGAAATAATAATACAGAGCAGCCCCAGTAGGACGCGATAAAGCCGGTCCAGCCGTTTGGCCGTGGCAGCTGAGCGCGCGGCATTTCCGGCGCACATTTGCACATTCCCCCAGAAGTTGCCTCGTTCGCGGCATCTACTCGTGCGCAGTGCACGTGACAAATTGCACACATGAATCATTTCATATTGTTCACAGAGCCCGGTCTGTGTACGTGCAGATGTACTTGGCAAATTCTTGAAGTGCAGAGCATAATAATGCTGGTAGGGAGTGAGACTGTAACGGACGACGATTATCGTTCTGGTATATAATTGAAAGCCGAATGTGAAGAATGATGATCGGAAATTCTAGAAAGGTAGCAGCGAGTGAAGCAAAAATATAGATAATACGTTTTACGATCGCCGTTTTCCTGTTTTCCCTGTCGGCGAGTGAAAAATGCGAGAGCGACCCACGAAGGAAGTCGTAAAAGGTATACGGCTGTTGCAGTGCGAGTCGGGAAACCCTTTGACTCTGAAGGTCTCGGGGAGAAGGAAAACTTTTGAAAACTGCTTTGCAAATGGCCAGGATAAGTTACGCTGGAATTGCGGAGCTCTTGCAGTTTCCTTTGATTATGTCGATGAAAATAAAATGACATTCGCTAAACGATGCAACATTGCCAAACGCATACTGAATGACTGAGCTTATATACGATTTCAACTATGCGAGAACAATAATTTCGTGGTCGAGCCTGATGGCGGTGGAGGCTATTATACGGCTCGTCGTTCCAACGAGAGAATCGGATACTCCAGTCCTTAATGTTCCCTGGGTCTCGCCTCCTCTATTGTAATCGCAAGAGTGTAGAGTGTACTATCATCTTTATTAGTATTACCACAGAATTTAAAAATTTCGAAAATTTTAAAACGTCCCAAAGTCTGTCATTTGATACGAACTGAAACTATAATTATCAAATTTACGAAACGCGCTCATTACAACAATTACAAAATTATGCAACAGTACTCCTCCTCCCCCATCGAGCATATAGTGTATCCGACCCCGAAGCCTAAGATTAATGCAGCGCAATCAAGCGTCGCTGCATCGGTCGTATAATAACAAAGCTAGAGGGACATTCGAACGAGAGTAAGACGAATGGCTGCAGGGGAGGGCGAAATTCGGCAAAATTCGGGAGTAGCTATATGTATATATGCATACATCGCTCAAAGGTAAAGAGCGCACGCGGGCTACCGGTGTATACATATAGGTATAATAGATAAAAGTCTGTGCGAGAATAGAAGAAAACTGCTATAAGGGTGGAGACGGCTGGACGCGACAATGAGAATCTTGAAATATGGGGGCAGAGATAGAGAGACGATCAAGGAAACGCTATACGACGAAAAGGCAGTATTTCTCGCGCGCTCGGACAGGAGAGTAAAGCGGAGTCACTTAGACTTTTTTCTTATTGGGCTATATTTTTGAGCTGCGCCGAATTGGCTCATCGAAAAACGTGTCGACGGTGCTTTCAAGTGCGCAAGCTTCTCGACAATCTAGCTGAAGCATCGTAAATAAGCCGCTTTTCCAGCTGAATGCGTATGGCCGTTTTTTATCCATCTGCATTTACGGCTTTGGGATTAAAAGCAACAAGCTTAAAAAAAGAATCTAAAAGGATCCGCCTAGTTCCCTCGTGCGTATGAATTCGATTTTGAAGACTCGTAAAAGGATATCATCGCGGAGCGCGATTACTGCGCCCTAAATTTTTTTTACGGCTGATGGCGAATTTTTTTTCGCTGAAGTGGGGATGCATATACGCTCAACTCGATTGTTTGGTGTATATAAAACAGGCGTAAAAATTGCTTTAGCATGATTTTCGATTTTTCGTACAATGCTTCAACGTATAAAAAGCCCGTATTATTTTATGAGTTTGCTGAAATAAAACACTAGAGGTGCAATAAAAATATAGAACATGAACGCGAAAGACGAAAACAATTTGCAATTCCGATGATAACTTATTGAACCATTTGCAACAGTTCTATCAGAGATCATAAATATCGCAGCGCTTTTCGCGTCGGCCGGAGCCGACCACTTTCTCGAATAATACTCGAAAAAATCGACGAATAAAAGCACCTCTCTCATATCAATATGGGCCCAAGAATGCTCTTTCAAGGAATAAAATTTGCGCGATTCGTCGTCGCGCATAAAAAGAGAAGCGACCGACTCATTTTACGATCGATAATAAAGCTCACCCTTTTAAATCCATCTTCACGTATGTAAACATCAAAATGTTATAAGGTTGAAAGTTTACTTAAAAACGGAGCGAAAATATTTTGTACTTGTGAGCAAAGAACTTCGATTCCCATTAATATACAAATATACATTACATGTTTGTTTTCTTTGGAACAATAATACACAAAATTTAAATAAAAAGGTCCTAGAAATTTCATATTACATGGAATATTCTAATCATGCAAATTAGGGATTACAAAATCTAAAATTTGAAATCAACATTGTCATTACAAATATGAAATCATATAATATTTATATCATGAATGAATAAATATTACTTTTTCTGAATTTTCAATACTTTTATTTCACAGTATGAAATACATTTTTTATATAATAGTTTAATTTTAATTTTCCATTTGAACACATAATAAGTCATTTCCATCTCTTTTTATCGTTCACTAAATCTTATTTTTTTGCAATTATCTAAAATATTAAACAGTGTAGAATGAATAAACGATGTTCGTATACCACTAACTGAAATTTATGGGCTTGATATATAAGTCAAAAAATTTATTCTTTATACTTAAACTTGATTAAGTAAAACTAAAGTTTGATCTTTTATACAGTACAATCGAACTTGAATCACGATTTTGTGAGTGTGTTAAAAAAAGATTTTTATTAAAAAATTATTTGATCAGTATCTTGAAAGCCTTCGCTCAAACAAGCCATAACAAAAGCTATTATGGATATGATATTGACATTATCATTAATTATCTAACACATATACGCAGTAGATTAGGAAGAATTATTATTACTAACAAACATAACACAAAAAATCGGTTTAGTCAAAACTTAAATACTGGCCGCTACTTGTAGTATTAATACTGTTATTTTGCACCCATATTTTTTTTTCGATTAGTTTATCTCAAGGAATAAAATCACACCAAAACATTGAGAATTTATTTTGCTTTCTTCATTAACAATAAACGATCATTTCTGTTTATATTTTTTTGTTATCATTTTTAAGACTATCTTTAAAGTGTACAAAATCTTTAAAAAAAAATTAATAATTCGATATACAGATGTTACATATAAATGAAAGCGTTATTAAAAAACCTGCAATGAGAAAAAATAACGTCATCGACGTTTTTTATATAAATTTATCACAGATCTCCAACGTGTTTAAAATTTTTTATTCTTTAATTTATGTCTTTCAATTTGTTTTTTAATACAACTATTTACATACTGAGTATAGAGTAAAACTCGGCGGAAGAGTATAAGAGAAAGCCTCTCGCTAGGACGTTTTGAATGATAGGTTTCAAAGTTCCTTTTTTTTGTCGGCGAGAAACAAAGAAGACACTTGAATACTTTACAAATATATGTACTGTTGGTGACTGCAGCGATAATCTTCTTTATTTTTCTGGGTCATTATTCATATGCATATAAACCATATTTAAGTAAGATTTCACAATATTTAAACTAAGAAAAATGATTTTGTAAATTGTACATTTTTTAATCTGTTGTTGCGTATTTGATTTATTGTAATCTATTATAGAAACAAAAATATTTGTTTTAAAAAAGCTTTATTATTTATTTAATACAATTTGAGCTAACTAATTTAATTTTGTCCTATAAGAGTATCATAATAAATAATTAGTTTTTAAGTACCGGAAAAAAATTATAACGCATTTAATTCGTTTATAAATAACTTTTCTACATTTAGGTTTAACAAATCTATGCAACAATGAAGCATTAATTTCAAAAGTATTATTTTTTCTATGATTGTAAATAGTTATCAATTCCACGCAAATATTATGACTAAGAAATGTACATTCTGCGATGTATTCTAATGCTTAGTTTAACAAAAAACCGATAAGAAACGTCTTTCTCTGTAATGTCATTTGATAATGCAACTGATGTAATATGTGACCGATTTAAAAGCAATTAAAGACATAGCTCAAATGATTTTTTGTTTGTTAAAAATAATACAAACTCTACTATAATATATGTTAAAACGATTTTCAGACGAATTTTTTCCTTTTCAATAAGTTGAAAGATAGATCAAATTTGGTTATTTTTTGCACATTATAGTGTAAAAAATAAAATGATTTTCAATTTTTGCCACTATTTACTAAAGCAGTTTTAGTTAGAATAACGTATAAAATCGCAAAAATATTTTTCGATTCCTTGCCATCGACAGCGTAGAACACGACTGCGAAAAAATCTTTTTTTCACAATCAAGTCCTTTGACAATCTTCTTTATTTTTCTTTTCACATCGTTAAAGTCTAAAATCAAAACTAGTATAAGCATCTATAATTGCATGCCTATATGATGACGATAAATCGAATCGCTAACTTTTATTTGTGTAAAAAAGATCGACTACTACAAACGCTTGTAAAGACCGCTATATGCTTTTAAACAAATAACAAGTTATTTAGTTAATTAGAAATGCTTTTAGCGGACCATTATTTAACGTATTTCGCACTGAACGAGCGGGACAATATTGTGGTTACAAATTAACGAGGCTCCAAGTATAGAAACATAGAAAGTTTGCAACATGGAACATCGACTGAAACAAAATTTTCGTGACTGAAAATAGTACCAAATCTATTTTCTTGCTATGGTCAAATATTGGCAGTGCATAATTATGTATCTAAATACAAAAGACATTTTCGATACAATAATTTGATTATTTTATTATTTTATACCTGAGTATGTATATTAAGTTTTCATAATCTTTATTATTCCATTAAATATTTTTTCCCGTATTTATCTAAATTTGATATGAAACGAATAAAAATTCGTCATCTTAAACGTAATCTATTTAGACCAAGCGTAAAATGATTACTAAACAAATAGTATATGAACTGCCACCCATAAATTTTTTACAACTAAAAGCCATCTCTTTTCTCGTCCTCACGAAGCCTCGTCAATCCACGACCACGATTCCGATCTCACGTCTTTTCACCGAAACCACATCTCAACAACAATCTTCTTTGCTCTTATTTCTAGATCCGACTTCAACACAGACAGGTCGTATTAGGAATATTTATAGCGTCTCTGCATCCACTCGTTGGCGGATTTCTACCACCGCCACCACCAGCAGCATCGTCATCGTCGTTCCTATCTCTGTCCCAAGAGTTATGATGATAAGACTTTGAGGATCTTCTCCGCTGAGAGCTCTTTAATATTTGACGATTTCTGCGCTCATCTGCAAACTTTCTCCTGTCCTGCTCGATAAATTCTTGCAGATTCTGGCTAATCATAGAGAAATCGGGAGCGTCCTCTTCATCTTCTTCACCGGTACATTTTTTGTAGAAGAGAATGTAGGGCGTATCAGGTGGTTCAAGACGTTTGAAGTCTTCAATCGTCGTTTGGGCAACGTAACTGTCGTTGAACAAGTACCAGTTGTTCTTGGCATCGCAGGCGTAAGTTATATAGTGACCATAGTCCAAACTGTATCCTGAATGCACCACAGCCGCGTACAGCTGGTACGTCTCGTTGTTCTGATCAAGGACTGGCAACTGGATCGTCTCGTTGTAGATAACTTTGCGACTCAATTTTGTTCTCAATCTACTTTCGGAGTCATACCTAAAAATATAAATCAATGATAAATATAAAAATGATCTACAAAAAATAAAACAAATCAAAAGCCAGAAGAAAGCGCATACCTAAAGTGTTTCAACGTAAGAATGAGATGCGATGGCGCCTGAACGATCTTAATGCTCCTCTGTGCATCGCAGAGGCCTGCACATTTGTCGCATCTGTATTTATTATCACCCGTGAGCGTCTCGGGCATGAAATAATTGAGCTTTATAAGATCCTGCACCGTCACAGTCTCAGATGGCTCGAGATTTTCGAAGAAGCACAACTGTAGGTCTCTGAAGCGATCCGTGTTGTGGCTCTCGGTGTCACACTGCAAACACTGGTAGCTGACTTTAAGCTCACCGCCAAAGACCCGGTGCACAAGAGAAGACAACGCCGGGCTACCAGTACCAGCCGGTGACGAGGCTGATGAAGAGGAACTTGAATCCTCACCACCAACTGACTGAATGCCGCTGTCCGTCGAGTCGGAGTGTGAATCCGACAAGCCATTCTGTGTCTGTGCCAACTCCTCACCTAAAACAATGGACGTTAATACGGGGTTAGAGGAAAATCAAATGTGGCGCGCATTGGTTTTATTTTTGGAAAATGAGTCAGTAGTAAGTTTTTCGTGCGATTTGCGCGCTGTTAACAAGCTCGAAAGAAGAAGGAAAACGTAGTGAGCATTTTCACTTTTCTTTCGCATACAAGCTATGAAATTAAATGTGCATAAAAATATTAGCAAATCAAATAAAAATGATCTCAAAGGTTAGCGGAACAAACCTTGACTTTCGAATTTATGATAGCTCACAACTGTTAAATCTTAATACAAATCAAACAATAGAGAATACTAAGCAGGACTTTATGCTGGCTTGATTTTACAAAGCTTGTTAACCTTGAGTGAAATCAGCTAAGGATTGTGTTTTCCTTTGCAAAGAAGCACCTTCACTTAAATTCTCTTCTGTTGTCCATCGTGTCATATTACCCGACTTGCCATCCTCGTTCAATGGTGAATTTAAGGATGGAGAATCTTCTTCCACTACAACCATTTCCTTGTCCTCAACCTTTGTTTTGATAATAGTTTGGTCATTGTTACTGATTTGCGTGAGTGCAGACTTTTCCTGCTCGTACATGACATCCAACAAATGACTGAAATTAAATGAACATTTGAGAATTCGTTAGATTTCGAGTTTTTGAATAAAAAGAAAGACAACAAGTGTGTATACTAACCAGAGAAACTCTGAACTATCTTGCTGCTGTCCTGGCATAAAGTAAGATGGTCTAGATACATGTAATATTTCTGTAGGAGCTAACGAGGTTCTTGTAGAATACTTCAGTAGTGCAAATAGATTCTGCAAATTTTTTAAAACTGCTTGTTCGGCCAAATCATTGGTAGTTTTGTAAAGCAATACTTCGCGACAGAATTGCCTAGTCATTGCAAGGGCTTGTAAAACACTGTTCATATAGCAAGTGTTGCCAAGATTCACTAGACCAACCTTGCCAGTGTCTATTAGACCAACACCACTGCTTGTACTGGGATAAGAAACTTCCATTTCTTCACTTTCTTCAGGAATGTGGGAGGTGACACTTGGATTAGTTTCTTTTTGAATCATCATATATATTTTTTCCAATGACTCACACTTGGGACAAGATGTTCCAAGATGTACTTTAAAGCGTTTTGAAACTACATTTAAAATCTTGACAATTACAGAACATTTTTCCACAATTTTGTCCTCAGGGAAACTGTTAGATGTATTATAAGATCCTAGAAACTTGTCCACAAAAGACTGGAAATAGGTGATCATCATATGATATAATTGTTGTGACCTTATTATTATCAACAATTGGAAAATAATATTCTCATGATTATTAATATTATAAAATTGCTCCAGTCTCAAAAATTTTGGAAATATTACTGGTAGGGAGTCTTCTGCCAATTCTGCAAGGATCCGACATCTATTATTATTATCCAAACCTCCGACGAATAAACACAACCACATACTCAAGTAGTCCATGTAATTAGGATGTTCAACAGTCCATTGACACATAATATTCAACATGTGGATAATTTTACGTTCATTTGTGAATTCATTGATTATTTTTTTAACAGCCACATCCATGTGCTGTTTCCACAACTGTTCTGGAACTATCTGGAGTACAATAATTAAATAGAAACTTGGTGGCTCCGGTCTGTCATCTTTCAAAAAAATTTCACAAAATTTAATAAAACAAGCAAGTGAAATATTTTCCTGACTGCTGGATTTGCTTGTGCAAAGCATCTTTAGGAAGTCGAATATCTTATCGATGGTTTTGTTTTCTACATTTTTATGCACATCCATCCATGACAGAACTTCAACAATTGATTTGCACAAATTTGCATGATTGTTGTGTGTTGGTAGAAATTTTTTCTGATTGTCCCTCAATACTTGTATGATTTCTACCAATGCTGATTCATGCTAAAAATTAAAAAAGAAAAGTTTGGATTAAAATTAACAAATTTGGTAATTTTGCTACTCAAACTAATGGAAAAACTTTGTAAACACTCTAACATTAGCTCAAGTGAGCTTAGTCAAGATCTATTTATAGTTTTGTTAAATGATTGAGAATTGAAAAGATAACTCAGCCTCTAGTTGAAGCTTTGTATATGCTCTTTTGAAAAATATCAGAGGCATAAAAACTAAAAACAATTGTTAAAACCTTAATTTGATAATATAGAACAAAGAATTAGACATAAAGGCTCACCTGAAAGTCTTGAGCAGAGTTTGTCAAGAAATGTGCAATGTCATCGGAAATAGGATTCCGCGAATTGCTGGGAAATGGAAACTTGGAGAACCACTCAAACACATAGGGCATGTATTGGACGTTCCTGATCGGAGTCATGGTCAATATGGACCTGAGGTTTTTGTCGTAGTTTCTAGTGAAGTCGTACATGGAACTCTTGCTCCCCGACTCGCAGTTCTCCATCTCATCCAACCTCTCCTGCATATATTTGGCCTCCCGATCATCCTGCGTTTGGACAATTGTCCTCAGGCACTTGACATACTCAGGCTCAACTTCCTCTTTGTCCAACATCTTGACTATTCTCTGTTTTTCTCCCGAACAATGAAGATCACAACATTCACATTCGCGTCTGTATAAGTGTAGGTACGCGCTGTTTCCTTCTCAAGACAATCCCAAGACGACTGTCAGGTCAGCGACGCACTGAGTATATTGTGCGTTAAAGCCTCAACAGCCATCTAGCTAGTAAGTAGACATAGCCAGCCTCGACCGAAAAGTTGGGAGTTCATTGACGCCTGAAGCGATGCCTGCAGCCCTATGCTATACCTATAAGCACGCTCAGACGACGACGGCTCCCATATTGCGAAAGACACTTGGCTTCTCTCTCTTTCTCTCTCTTCCAATGCTTCTGTCCGCATTCACATCCTCCACTGCAACACACTGCGTACACTGCTGCGCCGATAGTTGATCCTTCGCTTGCTCTCTGACTTATTAGATAAGTGCGAAGGAGCTTCGCCTCGGGGGACGACGGCTTGTCACGTTACTCACTTTATTGCTTGTGTAGGACGTCGTAGGCATATATAGCTGTAACCTCAATGCGCGGAGGGGATGACTGAAGGCGCCCCCGAGACTCTCTCCTCGCCTCGAGAGTGAGAGAGACAGACTACACTTATGATGTTTCAGTCGCAAGACTATGGACACTAGTGTATTACGGTGTGTACGGGCAAATGACGCACTTTCCGATAGTCCGATCCGACCAACAGCTATAGCTGGCTTTTTTGTGCTGTGTAACATACACTGCGCGCTGCCGACGACGCTGGTATAGGGAACTGTTCGCACGCACTGATGACTGATCGTAACCGACTGCGGGATGAGATGAGATTCTTGAATTGATACGCCGCGGTCTATGCCGTTTCATATAGACGCAAGACACAGTTTCCTTGGGACGAGGAGCAGGGAAAATTATGTAGAGTGCACGATCTCTTTTTCTAGCGGTCTTCTGCTTTTTTCATCGTCGAATCAACGTTTTTGATTGGTTGGCTTTATAAATGTTTGCAATTAATTTATGGACAGAGAAAAACAGCGGAAAAAACTTGAAATTTTTTTATCTTCGAAAATTAATTATCTGCGCGAATAAGAGAATTCAACTTTACAATTTTTCTGTTATTCATCAACGGAAGAAAATTAACAAACGCTGTGCATCGATCTGATTTTGAGGTTATTCGCAAAAGCACAACTTAATAATAAGATAGTGCTCCAAATTCTGGTTTTCAAACAGAACACGAATCAAAAACTTCAAACCAGCTATAACCCGCGACTTCGCGCGCGCCGGCGCAGACGCTCTACAGCAGAGCAGCCGTCCGGAAACCAGCGTTTTCGGAACGGTCTGTAGAAGTATCTGGAAAATCCTAGCCAGTATTGCTCGGGTCGTGCGTCGCACCTCGTACCAAACGAATCCCGGCGAACGTAGAAAGTTTCGTTTACAAACACGCGCATCATCGTCATCAGCAGAGCGGCTGAGAAAAATTTTCCTTCCTCCGCGCACATACGAGAATAAAAAATTAATCATGTCTGACTGGGACACGGCACCGATTACCCTGCGGAAGCGAATCCCCAAGGCATCTGCCATGAAATCGGAGCAGGTAACGATCGCTGGCCACTCTAATTCTCCGGGAGAGAAACTCGTAGGCCCTCGTGGTGTTGGCCATTTTTGGCCTGGATCCGGGATTGATCGCGCGTACAGCTATGCGATGTGCTTGTTAACGTGATGCAATTTCTTGCTTTCAGGCGGTCAACGCTGCGCGCCGGCAAGGAGTCGCCGTCGAGACCCAGGCCAAGTGTAAGTGCGACTTTTCAAGTGGAGGAGAGAAAGAGCGAGAGACTTAATGCAGGCGGTCTAGTTTTTTTTACCCGACTTCAGGCGGCGTGTAAACATGTTTACGTGTCGGAGACGTGCAGAGCCTCTTGCTCCGGAGTCCGGAGGCTGTTCGACACTGTACTCGCGAGCGATGCGTTGTATTTTAATGAGAGATGGCATATAGGACTGTTTTAATGCTGTCGCGCTAACGAATAGCATATGTGGATTTTGCGCGGTTGATAAGATTAGGAGGGAAATTGGGAAGCGGGGTCTTGCCTTTGGAGGCCTTTCGGAGATCTCTAATAGCTTTTGGTAGTTTGAAGCTACTGCTTAGAGATGTATGATATGAAATAATTATGTAATGCTAGGTTGAGTATGCGACACTACTTTTCATTAATGTATATGTAGAGGAGTAAACGCTTGTTCTATTTCTAAACTTGCATTGTAACAAGATTGAGGTTTGGTGATTCACACATGTTTATTTTATACTCCTGACAATCTTCGTACTTTTCCCTTATGATTAATTTAAAATAGCAGCATTGTGTTGATATCGATCAGTTGATTTAATCACTTGAGCGATTTATCTTGGCTACAGATGATATTTTCAAAGATATGTGTAAACTTAGCTGAGTTTTTGTATGTTAATACATTTCCCATTGTCAGTGTTGACCTGCACATTTATGCAAGAGTTTTAAATATTTAAAAATATATTTTTGCTTTAAATGATAATAAATTTTTTATTTGCTCTACAAACTTGAATCAATAAGATAAGAGTGGTGATTAAAAACTTTTCATTTTCACAATTCACCTTGTGCACTGTTAGCATTTTCATATTTTAGAAATAAGTCCCAATATTATATTGTTTTAAAATTTGCACAAAAAGACTACACATTCTAAAAGAAAAAATTTTTATTCACTGCATTCTACAGAAACCTTGCATTCTGAAAATTTTCTGTAGACGTAAAGTGTAATATAATCTTATGTATGATGCAATAATAAATGCTCCAATAAATGGCTGAAACAAAGTAACTTGAGAATAGTATAGTCAGCAATATAGATAATAATTTATTGCTTGTCATTATAGAAGCTATCTTCTGTGTGGCTAAATATTAAGAAATAAAAAATTTATGAAATATTTATGGTGGATCAATAACTTACAGGGGGAGGAGGAGCAAATAGGCAGCATGTGACTACCAAAAACACAGCAAAATTAGACCGTGAGACAGAAGAATTAAAGCATGAAACAGTTCCACTTGATCTTGGAAAACTTATTCAGCAAGGAAGACAAGCCAAAGGAATGTCTCAGAAGGATCTTGCAACAGTAACGAATTTAGATTGATTTCAAACAAACATAAAACGAAAAAGCAACATTTTTTCAAATTATTTTTTGTTATCATTCTAGAAAGTCAATGAGAAAACACAAGTGATCAATGATTATGAAGCTGGACGAGGTATCCCCAACCAAATGGTAATTGGAAAAATTGAAAAAATACTCGGAATGAAGCTGCGAGGAAAAGATCGCGGTCAGCCCCTGCCGCCACCAGGAGCAAAGAAATAAATATCGGATAAAAATTAAAAAAAAAAAATCAAAAAATTAAAAAAAAAATTCTGTCCTTTCAATTGTTTCCATGAAACAGTCATACGTGAGAAAATAGTACATCATTAACGCAATCTCTGTTTTTCTTTTTTGTTGTTTTGATATGCATAATATAGGTTATCTTATTACGTTTGTGTATGAAAATTAAAAGTAAGATATATTAGATATAGCTCGTTATCGAGTGTTAGTCGTCGATGGATAGGATTCCTATTTAAAAAATCGTGTCCTGCACATCCACTCAGATTACCGACTGATTCATGACTGCGAATTGGTGAGGATCATTATAATTTGTAAGGATCATGCGATAATAAAATCTAATAACTTAAGTTACTTAAAACTAATTCAGTTTACATTCATTTGCTATTGATCCTTGAAATGCCTCATTCAGTTAATTAAAATTTGCAATAGAGTTCATTGTTTGGTATGAATTTAAATAAGTAGCATGGATGATTATTCTAATTGCTGGTACTTCTCAAGTATATTAAAGAAAAAAACTTATATTTCAGTATAAAGTACAATTCATTTAGTTGAAAACAGGCTTGCTGTACAAAAAGAGCTATTGAATAGAATTAATCTCTCCTCAAATCGAAAGTCTCGTCTACAATGCCATCCTTAGTAATAATTTTAATATTAATTCCATCACCAGTGTAAATGTCTCTTTCAGCAGCAGAGATGAACACATCTTTCACAATAGACAAAGCCTTTTCCTTGGTCAATGGAATTTTTTCTACATTTTCTTGATTGAGATAGCCAACCTAAAATAATTTTAAAACCAATTAATTATTGTCAACAGTGTCTTCCAAAATAATACTTTTATGTCACAACAAAATTACCTGATTATCCAACAACGGTTGCAGCAATGCTCCAGCAGATCCACCTGCTACATAAGTATTCTTTTCGCAGTGGCCAACTGGGTCATATCTGTAAATAACACCCTTGCCTTCTTCATCCAAACCAGCCAAGATGTTATTGATGTAGTAAGGGAAAAATCTTTTGTAGTACAGCATTGTTGAGAGCATTTGTGCAGCTGCCGGAGTGGACATGGTTTTGTGGTGCTCATGCTTGTACATCTGCGATTGACGAAGATTATTCGTTAAAAATGATTAGATTTTCATCTTTGAAATTGACAAGTATTTTCTTAGATTATGCTATACCTGCATGCGAGCAGCCATCACTCTAGTAAGGGTTAGAATGTCGCACCAACATCCTGAGCAACCCAAGACTGATGTCTCCGAAAGGGTGAACAGTTTCTGTTGTTTACGCGTGTAAATGGAGAAACCAGCGCTGAGACGTGAGTCAGCTGCTATTAAACTGAAGTCATCTCCTGCAAGAGCTACGACAGATCTGAAAAACGCAAGATTCGATTGGTAAGTGTGTAACAGAATGAGTACACTTCTTTGGGAGAATCAAGTATAAAACGGTATAACATGAATATCATGCGAATTTAATCAAACTACTTTATTGCGAAAAATCGAGCCAAATTGTTCGTGATTATTGAAATTCCGGCTCTCGTCTAGGTTAGGTCAAAGAGATTACCCTCCGTTGTCGGCGTATGGACTGAAATGCTGCTGTCTGGGAACTTGAGTATCGTAATCGGGCAAGTTCCTTGAAGGATCTCTTTCGACGAGTGCCATTTTAACGCTGATAGCTTGGAAAAGTGATGTTAAACAAGCTCTTTTGCAGGTTGTGGATGACAGTACACTTTTCCGGCGAAACCAATTCTATCAACCACACGAACGTTAACGTACACAAACGGTGCGCATTTGACTTCAGGTCACGCCGAGTGGCGGGAATCGGGTAATTTTTCAAACTCTGGCAGTTTACATGTAAAATGTTGACAATAATTCCATTAGCATCAACTCTAAACTTCTAATAGCTTTTTTTTCTAATTTTTTCTAAAAGTTTTTCCATGTACATAGCACTTTTCTAAATAACTAGGACTTTAAGTGGACATAAAGGTAGTTAGAACGAGTTGGGTGTTTTACCGCTTGCTTCATATATGTTTAGCTTTTACACGTGTATACGACTTGAGTACTTCCCGTTCGTAGCAATAAAATGTAAAATTTACAGCCTCATGCTATATTCAAACGATCTAATTTTCAAATAAATTCAAGTATAATGGTTAATTTAATCTTTAGTTTGTTTATAAAATTGCACACAGCAGCTTACACTAAAACAAGAACGTAAGATTAAAGAGCAAGGTTTAGGACGACGATGACAGCTCGTTACAACTTCACGCCCTTATAGATAGAAAAGAGCTGCATATGCTTTACTTTAAGGGCTTCGAGCTTAATGCGCGCGAGTAAAACGCTCAATTTCATAACTCGCATTACATAATTAAATACTATATACTAACACTCGTCTAGCAGTAGTAACAGATCCAATCCGTCAGAGCCAACTGCCCATCATCATATCATCATATCCCAAACAAAGAAAGTTCGAATATCAGCGCGCCGACCCGTCCGCGCAAAATCGAACCTCCTCCCTGCACCCTCCTCGGCGTATCATCGTCGATTCGTCGGCAGCACACCTCTCTACACGCCAGAGCTATAGGGTGGCCTTATACACTGACACCTACATGTATAGATCTTGCAACTCAATGCAGCCAGCTCTCGGTGTCCGACACACGCATATCAGCAGGCAGGTCGGTGCGCGCGCGAGCAAAATCAATATCGCGCCTCCCACCAGCAGAAAGAGAGTACAGAGAGTGTATATAGTGTACAGTGAGCCCGCACGCGTATATACAGTGCAGACAGCGGGCAGTGTTAACGTCGAAATCGAAGCGGTCTCTGCCTCCCTCTCTCTCTCCCTCTCTCTCAGTGCAGAGCCGAGTCCCGAGGCTCGAGCATCGTGTCCCGCCGCGCAAGTGCAGTGCGCAGCGCTTTTCCCTCTTCGCGTACTTATATTTATATATATATATATATATATATATATATATATATATATACGTGCGTGTAGAAAGCAGCAGTAGATATACATATATATATCTCCAGTATAGACATAGAAGTGCAAGCACGCACCGTCCCTTGCAAGTCGGCCGCCCCATAGAGCCGCCCATGCTGTTGCTCGGCGATCATCTGTGCGTCGTCGAGGAGCGCCCCAGGTGAGCTTCCGAGACCGCTGCGGCTCATCTCTCAACGCTGCATCTCTCCTCCGCCTCTCCGGTCTTCTCTTCTGATCTTCGCGCCTGTACATAGCCTATATAGCCTATAGCCAGAGCATCAGGATGACGCTCGAGGACCCGTTCGTCGTCGTCAAGGAGTAAGTTTATTATATACCCAAGTATATACTCGCGTATACGTCTCTGTGCCACGAGCAGTGAAAAAAGTGTGCTGCGGTCGGACGCGAGAAGGAGTAGTGTGTGCATAGTATAGGCGCGAGGGTCGCACTGTGTGATATGGGCTTCGGGGGACTCTGGCAGAGGGGTTAGCTTTGTTAGCTTTGTTTTGATAGGGGAAGAAGAAGTGCGTGCGCTTTTCACGCGCTAAGCTCGCATGTTACGCCGTGTTTGTTTTGCTGCTGCAACGCGCCGCTCTTGTGTCTTTTTGCGGAACTCGTGGAAATGGAACTCGTTCACTGGGTTATATACCTCGTGTATACCTATACATATACTTTGTTGTCATACGGAAATCTGGAGAAGCTGTGCATAAAATCAATCCGCTGCAAGTGCTCCGCGCGACGAGATCTCACGCGATGCTTCTCGGCTATAGATTCATCTGCAAATGTGTGTCACTGCATGCAGCCGATGCGACGTGTCGTAAAACCCTTTCCTCGTACCATTGTACGAGTCCACAGCGGACGCGATGACGGTAAACATTTCGCAGACTTGTAATCTCTATCTCGGGAAAAAAAAAACGCGCGATGAAAAGCGATCGTAACTCAGGCTCTCTGAAAATCCGTCCAGAACGTGCAACATCGTATGCGGCGATTTTTGCACACGACGCTGCACAAATTATTACACGCGAGCGTGCAGGCAAAAAGAAAAAGAAAGCAGAAGCGCGAGAAAAAGAGCACGCGCTCGACTCTCCGATGTGCACGTATGCTTGTAACCGACAATCTGCTACTGCGACAGAGTGCATTTTTGCGGCGAAAATTCCAAGGCTTCGCGGAGATGATCGCGATTCACCGATTTTTTCCCGCGCAAATGACGCGTGGTCTATTGATTCGTTATATAGGCATGTGTCTCTCTGCGATGCGTTTGCGGAATGTGTATATCGATTCGGGACGGTGTTATACTCGAGGAGAATGTTTTTCTGTCTGTTAATCGTAAAACAAAACCTGCTGGTATCTTCCCCCCTGTGAGTCATGTGACGTGAGTCAAGAAGCGACGATAAGCTTTGATAAGACAAAAGGAGAGAGATCGTGCGTTATTGAGAGAGTTTGGCCTTTAATACTGCAGATTTTCTTAATGATGTTTGCGTCGATTTTTGTTGAAAGTGATGTTCTTTTATCTCGATTTCGTTTCTATATTTTGCACTTCTGCGGGAGTAAGCATTATAATGTAACTTAAAATATGAATTTCGATTAAATTTTACCTGCAGCCTATATTCACGAAAGGGTCACTCGTGCGATATCGATTATTCACTCAATCCGATTAGAGTTTAAACCAATAAACGCAACGAGTAATTAATAAAAGCGAGCGACCGCGATATCGTGATAAAAATTTGTTTTAAAAATATCGTGGTTATAAATAAATGTTCCTTCTTTTGAACAGTACTTTTATTCTGTTAGTCAGCTGGTGTCGTATAATATAAACGTCGCCATTGTGAGCGATCTTATGTATAGATGATCGGTTACGTTCAGTTAGCGACACAAAGTTGTAGGAATAGTGCCATCAGCTGCACTCTGCATTGAATTCTCTTTTCGCCCTCCATACTTTATTTAACAAGTTTATTCAACCCGACATGAAAATGGAAAATCGCATCTACCATTTATTCTGTTTATCTTTTGAAGCAAATACAAATTGGACTAATTGCAGTTTTGAAATGCTAGATTTTTAAAACGTTTTTTCTCATTGTTTGTTAATTGTCTAGACAAGCTTAATTTATTTTCGATCGAAAATCCACTGGATTCGCAACCATCGAGCAAAGAGCTGGCAGAATTGATTTAACGTTTAAGTTGGTTATTCCGAGACCGATCAGACAGAGACCAGTAATTTTTAAAATAGAACGAAAAGTGTGTGTAGTTAACGCGTATCTCCAGATAAACGGTACAATCTGTACGTGTAAACAAACAGTACAAATCGGACCTTCCAGTATATCCTTTCCCGAATGAAAAGCCTCTTGCGCAGTAATTAAGGAAGACACAATATCAATCGATTCCTGCACCGATGACGCAACCCATTTACCGTCCGTTGACCAGTAGTGCAATTGAAGTTTTCCTCTTACGACTCTTCTTTCACAATCACCCACCTATACTCGAAAACATTTTCCTTTTCAGTCTCCGACATCCCAGTAATAAGATGGATTATACGCCAACGTTCGTACTATAGGTATACCTCCGTTACACTTCCTCTTTCTCTCAGAGCCTCGACGCATAGACAGACGGCTGCTATTTCCGTACGCATATAAACACAGGCACATTTTCGCGGCTCCTCCGACGCATTCCTCGCGCCACGATTCACGGGGGAATCCGCAACTCCGTAATCACATACTGACGCAGCGACGCATCTTATACACGTGAACGAGCGAATGCAGATATATCCGTACTCTTGAGCTTTTTCGCCCGCGAGAGAAGCGTTGATCGATTGCAGTGATATTATTATACTTATAACAGATTTTGGAAAGATATCCTTTTTAGTGCAGCTACTTTTCTCTCTCTTTCGGCTCGAGACAGTTCCCCGGTCAATGTTTTAAAAAGTGGGATGTATATACAGGCTTATATTTCCATGCTAGCGTCTCTTTCGTTATTGACGAAGAGAGAGAGAGAGAGGGGGGGGGGCGAGGCATTATCAGACCAGCCGGCGCATCTTGAATATTTCATGCGCATTCGATGTAATTATCCTCCGCTTTTGCGCTCGCATCATTAAAAGTTACATTTTGCGAATCGATACCGTACACGTCTACCTTCGCCTGTATACGCGAAACCCAATGACCTACTAGGGATCGTGAAAAATCTCTCGATGTACTTTGTTTATAATCCATAGTATAGCCGGAAATGCAAAAGCATCGCGATATAATCAAATGTTGCACGCACACCTATATATTCGCGCGCGGCAATGCAATTTAAAGTTCCATAAAACAAAGTTAACGAAACTTTCAGCGCAATCGCTAAATGCTCACTATAATTCTTAGTTAAAACTTCGACGCTCGAGCGACTGTACGACTCAACACACGAATATATAGGTATACGCAGTACGATCACATACATGTGTGCCTCCGCGAAATTCATAAATATATGCATCGATCGTAGAGAGGAAACTCGCCTAATTCAACAATAGAGGCTCAGCGTATTATAATCATTTAAATTGAAATACCTTACCTACGCAATTAGCTGCATATACAGCTGACGCTTCGTGAACAACGGTCGCTCAGTCACTCGACTTTTGTTGAATGCAAGACTCCCCCCTCTCTCTCCGTTCATACTTTTTGCCCGTGAACTTGTGTATATTTGTTGACGAGTCGAAGGTGGACGGATGACGACAATCGCACACTGATTTTGACGCTATAAGCTTCTGCGAGCTAAAATTAACCATACAGTCTCGAGGCCGCTTTTTGGCTTTCTCCCTTGCGAAAAGTCTTGCGAATCTATAGATATATACAATAAGTGTAGCTGGATATGAAGGCGCGATGAAAAAAGTTTTCAATAAAGGAAGGATCATCGCGCGGGATATGAACTGGGCGTTCGCGGGTTTCAAATGGAAATTCGGATTTGCGAGGGGAACTGGATGAACTGCTAGAATTTTGATGATACGGGCTTATGAAAAATATATGCTGCTGGATGAGCTTGAAACTCGATAAACTTTTATTCGCAAAAGTATAAGCCGTTAGAGTGCAAAGCAAAGTTCGTGTAATCGCAGTTGATGAACGACAATTATTGTCCTCTAAATCCCCAGACAGCGTTTTCGAAAATGGCTTACATTTAGCTAATTGTATCATCTGAACGTGTACATACCTAGTGTTATCGGCATAGTGGCCGTTTGAGTATTTAACAACCCTTTCAAGTAGATTGTGCAACTGAATGGATAGCACACATACAGGTGCACCGGTGCGGGCTTATCGGTACAATAGACTACATCCAGTCTTAATTTATGTGAATATAGACTGACCGTGTTGTTTAACCTATCAAAGCTCGAAACCTTATACAATGCAATCCAAAACAATGACATAAATCGAGTAAATCACACACACACACGCGCGCACACACACACACAAAAGACACAATTTCAGTACATAACACTCCGACTCTGCAGAGTCTGTCACTACTTGAACATTTCGTTCGCGATTTACTCCCAACACAAAGCGATTCCTATATCGAGCAATCAGAGACAAAGTGGCGCGATCGAAAGGGAAAAAACGCGAGCTGAAACATAAGTGGGTCATTATTAAGAAACGCCGTGAAAAACTCTTTCCGTCAGAACTTTATCACCCGCTGCAGAAAAAAAACTTCGTTATTTTTTTCAAACAACTTTTCCACCCCGCAAATACACTTTTGCAGTTCTGCACAATGCGCGCTCGCGGAACATTAAAATCCTCGTCGCAGCAATCGCCTCGTGATAAGTGTATAACTACACTTGGTAAGTGGCAAATATGGATTATCGTCCGTGAATAATGAAAACTTGGACGATGTAGCGTGTGTTTCTCGCTCGTGTAAACAACTCGCTCGGAGTAGTTTCTCTCGGTTAAATTATTAAGGAAAGCTTCTGCAAATAGATCCTTTATCAAGTCGGCGAACGTCTTTTGTTTCGATCTGCGTTATTTTTACTGGCACCGAGTATAGCGTTCGCAAATGTGATTTAAACGGAAAACAGAGCTCGCGCTTCGTTAATCCCAATCTCATTTGCGAGATATATTCCAATCAAGAAAATTTAATCCAATCCCGGCTGAGTTATCATCGCTTTCGGTATTATATCCTCCGATGAAATGTACTTTATGTACGTCTGCCCCAGATAAAGTATATATTTTTTTTACGTGGCATTTGTAACTCGAAAGTTCATCGCCTCATCTACGGAAGCCTTCCACGCTGCCCTATCTTGTGTCAACCCCACCCAAGATGCACCTCTCCGATCGACACCCACCCGTCCTATTTCTACTAGATTCGCTTTTACGTTGTCCTCCCATCTACGTCTAGGTCTACCTCGAGGTCGCGCTACCATCGGCCTGCCCTTCATGACACGCGCTGCCGTACGATCGTCTCCCATTCTCGCTACGTGCCCTGCCCATCCCAATCTGCGCGATTTTATTATTCTGTTAATATTTGGTGACGCATACAGATTGTGTAACTCATCATTGTGTAGTCTCCTCCATTCCCCGGTTTCCTCATCTTTCTTCGGCCCGTACATTTTTCGCAAGACTTTATTTTCAAATACCCTAAAACGGTTGTCCGCCTGCTTAGTGACAGCCCACGTTTCGCACCCGTACAGAACCACCGGCAGTATTATTGTCCTGTATATTCTTATTTTAACGTTTTTAGACAACAGCCTCGACTTAAATAAATTATTCACGGCGTAGAAGCAAGCATTACCCGAATGGAGTCTCTTATTTATTTCGACATTAATCTCGTTTCTATCATTTATGGTCGTACCCAGATACCTGAATTCGCTAACCTTTTCAAAAGTAAAATTCCCAACTCTGAGATCTTCCTCTCCTCTGCAGATGCCTAGCTTATCCACAATCATGTACTTTGTTTTTGATTCACTCACTTTTAACCCTGTATACTCCACCGCTTTTATGAGGATTTCCGCGTATCTTGCTACCGTTTCCCTACAATCCCCCAGTATATCCAAATCATCTGCGTAGCCTAGTATCTGCGTTGTTCCATTAAGCGTTGCGCCCAGCTGGCTAACCTGCATTTTTCTAACGGCATACTCTAACGTTAAGTTGAACAGCACCGTAGAGAGCCCATCCCCTTGTTTTAAAGCATCGCGTATCATGAAGGGTTCTGATACATTACCGCCTACTCGGACCTTTCCCGTGCTTCCGTTCAGACATATTTGAATTAATCTCACGAGTTTTTTCGGTACACCGTGAAGTACTAGAATTTGATACATTTTGCTTCGCTTAATAGAGTCGTACGCTTTTTTAAAATTCATAAATAGTTGGTGTATGGTTTCGCAAAATTTCCACTTTTTCTCTAACAACTGTCTTATGGTAAACATTTGATCGCTCGTCGATCTGTTGCGCCGAAATCCGCACTGATAATCTCCTACTATATCTTCCGCGAATGGAGTGAGTCTAGCTTGTATTACGTTTGACAGAACTTTGTAGCACGTTGCTAAAAGTGAAATACCCCTATAGTTATTGCAGTCTGTCTTATCCCCCTTTTTAAAAATCGGTATAATGATAGGTTCCTTCCAATTTTCGGGTATTGTTTCATTTTTCCAGATGGCACATACTAGTTTATAGATTTTGAAAGTGAGCTCGACGCCCCCATATTTGAGTAACTCAGCTGGTATAGAGTCATTTCCCGCGGCTTTATTGTTTTTTAGTTTTTTAATCGCCGGCCTCTACTTCTTGGTAGCTCGGTTCCTCCACGTGGGATTCAGCAGTGTGTATTTCGTCCCCTAATTCTTCGCTATTTTCGTGCACGTTTAATAATTTATCGAAATAATTTTTCCACAGCGCCCGTAATTTGTTGTCATTTGTTACAAGGTCCCCGTTTTCGTCCTTCATCAATTGCGCTCTACTCCTAAAACCCTTTCTGATGGCGTTAATCCCTCTGTACATTTCCTTACTGTTAGTTTCTATTCTCCTAATAAGATTCTTTTGATACTCCCGCTTCTTATTTCTGTAGATCGCGCTCGCCTGTTTCCTTACGTTAGAATACTCTTCTTCGGTCCTATCGCTTCTATTTTGTAAGCTATCTAATTTAGCCTTTTTGCGCCTTTCAAACCAGAGTTCGCACTCTTCGTCAAACCATGGTTTGCTCTTTGGCTTTTTCTGTTTACCCAGTACTTTGTTCGCGGCCTCTTTTACCGTTTTTTCGATGTCCCCCCATAAGCTATTCGGTTCGTCATTCCCCTCCGGCGATGTGTTTGCTTCTTCAAGTACCTGAAACCTGTTATTAATTTCTATCTGGTACCTAATTCGCTCTGTTCTATCTCGTAGCTTCTCAATATCGAAGCTTTCTACCTTGTTTGCTCGCTTACTATTTTGATTCGCTACTAGTCTAGCTCTTAATTTGGATACTACTAGGAAGTGGTCCGAGTCGCTATCTGCCCCTCTGTAAGCCCTTACGTCAAGAACGTTAGTATGACGTCTTTTTTCAATGAGGAAATGATCATTTGGTTCTGTGTGGCCCCGTCCGGCGATGTCCACGTTGCCTTGTGTATGTCCTTGTGCTTAAAACACGTAGTTTTGATTATAAGATCTTTTGCCGCCGCAAAATTTATGACCCTAATATCGTTATCATTGCTGGCTTCGTGCAGGCTTTCCTTCCCTATAGTAGGCCTAAACATTTCCTCCCTACCTATTTTAGCATTGAAAACACCTAATACTATTCTTGTGTCGTAAGACGCGAACTGGTCGATTACCTGCTCTAAAGTTTCGTAATAGAGATCCTTAGCTTCTTCTTCTTTGTCCTCCGTAGGACAGTGTACATTAAAAAATACATATCTATACCATTCACCTTCGAGAATGATGTACGAGAGCCTCTCATTGACGGATTTGAAACTTTTAACCGAATGTATGATGCTTTTGCTTACGAGAAATCCGGTGCCTAGAGATCCCCACTCCCGGCCCCATACAGGTACGTGAAGTTACCCGATGCTAGTACTCCGCCATCTGGCCACCGCGATTCCTGTATTGCTACCAAGTCTAGATTTTACCTATCAGCTTCCTTTACGAGTTCTTTAAACGCACCTGCTCTGTATAGACTGCGAACATTCCAAGTTCCGACCCTTAAGTCCCTTTTGGTTCGGATTTGATTTTTTTGAGCCATGATATTATGTTAAACCCGCGCACTTCGGATCCTGTTCCGATCGCAGGTGAGTCCACCGTTCTAGAGGTGATTTCCGACTTTGACAAGGACAGTGTCAACTCGTCGTCAGACACACTACGGTTTCATTCTCGCATCCTAACGCCCCCCTGCAAGGCAGCGCGCCTTCGCTGGCATCGTTACCGCGTAAGACCAGGTGACGAATCATTCTACAAATCCCCTTTCGGGGCAGTTGTCATCGCTCCCGCATCCTCCTCGGCAGCAGGATTTTTGCCTATTTTTGTAACGTGTGATGAAAGAGATAGATTGAGAGATAAGAGATAATGTGAAGTGTTTTTATTGTTGTGGTGCTTGCGTAGTGTTTCTAGATGAATGCATTCGACAGCGTGGCCTCTTCATACCCACGCCTGTTCCTATCGGCTGTCCGCGGCTGCTTATTCAATTTATTCGCAGCTAACCTCTTTCTCAGGGGCTGTTCCTCTATCCGCAACCTAAGGACGCGCTGTGTAGTGGCGATAGGCACCCACCCGTCCGATCTGGACGACAACGCCCAAGACCCGCTTAGGGTAGCGGCATTGTAACAGCCAGATAAAGTATATACCATTGATAAATATCCACGCCATATATACGTCGAGCGTCATAAATAACAAAATAACGCTCTTCGATTTACAGCCGCAACGTGTCCTGCCAAACTTTCGAATAAAAAATTCTTTTTTCCAGAATATCCACAACGTATATCAAACGGAATTTATTTATCAATCGATCTACCCCACACAACCTTTTATTAATCACCATTCGACGAATCATTTGTTTGAATTTCGAATTTTCGGCGCGCGTTCGCGTGTCGGGAGCTTTCAAATCAATCTGTTTGCCTATACAAAGCTATAACACGTGTGTACGTCGCTTTTAATTCACTCAGAGGTGCTAAACTTACCTTTCGTTACGCGATGACGACGCACACTTGTCTTCGACTCGAGAATATTTACGCTACGACATATTATGCCTCGGCTAAGGTTTTACTTTCTCGTAAAAGCCGAACTTCGCTCCCTCTAATTGCCTCAATTACCAATTCTCGCTAAGTCGGCTTTTCGCTTCTGGCAGAAAGTCGCGCTGCGTAATTTTAATTGAAATAAACTCGAAATTACGTAAAATGTGTAACGAGGAAGATTACAGCTCGCTCGGCGCTTTTACCTGAAAACTATTTTCCTCGTCGCAAAAAAAAAAGAAAAATTAACTTCACCGAGCGAGAGACCAATTTCCGCGCTAAAAACACCTCCTTAATAGCATATAATCCTCGCGAGGGTCGTCGTCGCGAGCTTGCAGCCTCTCAGCCCTATCTCCATCAAGTTTTTCCAAAACGTTATCATCTCATCCAATTATACGCGTACCTCGACTCACCGGCGGGAGCAGAGTCAAATTCCGACAGTATTTGCACCGGCTTAACCCCCGCGGGATAGAAACATTACATCATCATCGCGATATAATCGCGTCAGGCCGTCGTCGCCGGCGAATAATAATCGGCCTAACGCACGAAATATTCTCGATCGATCTCGTCGACATACCTGTATGTCAGCCGCGGCAAGAGCTTTATACCTTTGACATTGAACTGGTTTTTCTCTTTCCCTCCTGTGCGACTGATAAGGCACGAGCGCAAATTAGTGACACGTGCAGAAAATAGACGCGAGTCGTTAGCGCCGTGCTTCTGCAAAAGTGTCCGTCGGCCCGGAGGGACGCTTCACGCTCGACTCGTATAGTGTATTATACCTATATGTGTGTATACAACTATACGCTCACCCTTTATTCGTCGTAGAGAGCCGAGAGAGCGTCAAGCAACAGTTCTCTGGTTTATCGACCAGAGAGAGCATGAGGTTTTTTTATCGATGCGAGGTAACCCGCCCAATTACTATACAGAGAGCTTCTCTGGCGATGCTAACGCTGATACGGCCTGTGTACCCTCGAGAGGGTAATGGGTGCAGCATCGGTGACTTCGTTAGTTACCCTCGACGCTGAGTGGTCTTCGGGGAACGTTCGAGTGGGGGGGCTGTAATTTTTTCTTCGAGAGCTTGCGTGATTGTAATCTCGAGACGAGTTTTGTTTGCTTTTACGATGCATTTGCGGAATGTTGCTTTTTTTTCTTTCGTCTCGTCGAGTGGAAAATTCGCGTTAGGGTCTTCTTCTTTTTTAACTCTGATTTTGCGGAAATCGTATTAATAAGCGCAGCAGAAAATTACACTTTTTTACCGCGAAAATTTGATCGAGAGCTTTCATTCCACGTGGATTTTGAAATTACGCGAACCAGCTTCGCGGAAACTCGGTATTCTCGTTTATAATGAAACCAGTATTCCGCACGGGTGGTGAAGTTTCCCATTTAATGTATATAGGTATATCGTTATACTGGTGTATTGTTCACGGTTATTCAAAATACCCGGATTCGTACAATCAAGAGTTCGCTGCTGTGATGGTTCTGATTTAGCCTGATTGACGTGGAATTGAATCAAATTCGGTGAAAGCTCATTGCTGAAACGAAATTTGATTAAATGTGCAAAGCAATAGAGTGCAAAAAACATTAAATGAAAAGCGTCTGTGCGTCTGTTCAGATGAAACGAACAAGTTGGAAAGTTTCCTCGAAAGACAATAGGGAAAAGCTGTAGCACCCAATCTGGCAGCACGGCCTTTTTTTACCTATTGCGCGACTGGGGATATAATTCGTTTAACCCAGATCTTCGCCCCAGGTCTCGCATGAATCCGACGCGTGTGTGTGTGTGTGTGTGTGTGTGTGGGTATTCAGTCGCTCTATAATCGTTATGCGCTGCCAAAATGACCGGCTTTTACAAAGAGCAAACTTTTTCCTAAAAATGCTGCAGGAGAATGTGTTATCACGAAATGCTTGACATGCTTTTGTTAAAGAGATTCAAAATCACAGGAAGAAAATTTCCCAAACGCCTTATTTTAAAAAATATATGATATGTACCAGCAGTTTAGCTAAACCGTCTTTGTAAAGTATTGTCAGTATATGTTATATATCGTTATAAATCACTCAGACGTTTACAAGGACGGTTACGTACTAAAGCATTGTCCCTGGCACTTTGAGACGGTACGATATTTCATACAGCTTTTAAAAGCGTAAAATTTTACAAGCAATTATGGTAGGGGCGCATTTTTCATATCTGAAAATTGTGAAAAATAGCGTAAAAGTTCAGTGGCACGTAAAGAGCAGACCCTTAGCGCGCTCGTATAACCCTTCAGAGAAAATACGCCCTTCTCTGCAGCATTGCATGCATGTATATGAAACCTTACTCTTCGCGTCAAAACGTATCTACCTGCACTGGGTACAGAAGGCGATGGCATATTTTGTTGATGTTAAATTTTCATGTATTTTTCAAAATATTTTTTATCGTATAAATGTACATACTTTTGAAGATAGAGGTAAACATTTTTGAAACGCGATTCAGCTTCGAGTATCTACTCGACAAGGATATCTTATACGCTCACCAAAGCGGAAAATTGTAGCGAATGCAGTCAATATCGAAGGCGTGAAAATCTCTCTTAAATGGATATAAAGTCCGAGAATTATCCAACCGTGTAATATTGTTAGCTGCGAGTTGCCATCGATGCTAATTCAATTTCCTATCGTGCATTTAATATAAATTTTGTATACCTCGTGTCCCACATTTTTTCAAAAACTAGTCCCCCAAAAAGTGTCCCACACACCCCCCCGTAAAGACCTCCTCAATCCAAAGAAATAATCCAATACCTTCTCCAATGTCACAATACAACTATACGCCCACTAACCCGGTGTCTCATCTGTCTAACAGGGAGGTGTTCAAGGCGCTGAACAAAACGCGTGGCTTGTACGCGCGTTGGCAGGACCTCCAGGCTCAGCAGGCGACGAGCGGTCCGAACAGCGTCGTCGCGACGCCCACCTTAGCTGCTGGGCTGCCCATGCTCACCTGTCGCGAGGAACTCGAATGGACCAGTACCGAACTCAGGAACGCGCTCAGGTCGATCGAGTGGGACCTCGAAGACCTCGAGGACACGATCTATATCCTTTTCTATATGCCGAAGTACAGACTCTATATCGTTGATTTTTTTTCTCCCGAGCTGAGAGGGTGCGAAGGAAGCTGCTCCAGTTTCTTTGTCGGGTTTTCTTTCGCTTCGGAGGGCGTGGGAGATCGAGAGGCGTGTTTTGTTACGTCGGGGAGAATAGGAGAGGGAAACGCGTAGGATTTTTCGTGTCCGAATTTCGAATCGAAATCCGCGCGTGAATCAATGAATCAATCAAGCGATTCATGCTCCATTATAAAACAGCGCTTCATATTCTCATCAATCTTAATACAGCCAAAGGCACGTCTCGGTTCGCTAATGACGTCTCGATGGCCGCGTGGAACCAGAGTGTACCAATCTGCCGATCGGGTTATGCAACAGACGTGGCTTCTCCTCCCGTGCTATTTCGCCGTGAAATTTAATCGGGCGCCGTTCCAACCGTCTCCTCGCTATACACGCGCGGATCTAAGTGGGTCAGGTGCTTTTTCTCCAAAACCTATAGAGAGAACCACCTCGAGACCCGAGAGACAGAGATTACAAAAATAAACTAGATTCCACGGTCGCGCGGAAAAAAAATACGAAAAGCCCCGATCACTACTGTCTAATAATATAAACACCAAGATCGATCGTTCTTATATTATACATGCGTATCGAGAACGAAATTATAATGTATACGGCAGGGAAGATGAGACTTTTTAAATGTTCTAGCCACTCGCTTTGCTTTTACTGCGAAAGATATGAAATATTCAGTTTTATGCTCGACACCATCTAGACGCGTACTGCGGCGATCGTAAAACAAGAACAAAAAAATGCACCTCTCAGCAGCGCTCCGAACTTTATAGTCTATATCGAGCCGAATAAGCACGTTCTAGCAGTAATTTCAATTCTCAAATATATTCGAAAATATTGTTTCTTAACGACGGCAACACGTATCGTAGAAAAAAATCCAAACAAATTCAAATTGGACAACAAAGAGTTGACCCTACGGAGGAATTTCGTGGAACAGACGGGGGAAGAAGTGAAGGTGAGGCGGAGTTAAATTTCGCTCGATTAAAAATAATATAGCAAATTTATTCATCCATAATCATTGTACAATGTATTTTCAGGTCATGAAAGACAAACTCAACATAAGCAAAGTGAGAGATCGAGATAGAACTGCTAGACAGGTACGTGCATATACGCAAATAAAAATGGACAGAACAGATCTATATGTTACGCTTTTTTTTACACCGTGTTTAATAGTAAAATACTTTTAGTACAAAAACGAGCATCCTCGATTACAAAAACCAAATGAAGGGTGGCAAAATTACATTTTTTCTCTCCTTCGGTTAGTTAGTTTTTTCACCTCGCTTTGGTAATTCGAGAATGTCGGCGTCGTCGTTCGGTGATGTTTGCAACATTTTTTTAGTAGAAAAAAAACGCATTTTTACAAAAATTCCTTACATCGCTACAGTTAATACTTTATTTCTTAAGTAGTTAGTCTATAAAAAGTTTAAATACTTAGTCTTTAAGTGTTAGTTCCATTATTAAGCAATCGATTATCGAGTAAATTTATAAAAATATGTGTACAACTATTACAAAATTGGTATTTTCTAAGATCCATTGCTCATTCAAATGCACAAGTTTTATCGTCATGATTTGTTAAAAAAGTTCATAGTTACTGTCGTCGTGTACTTACTCGCTACGATATTAAAGTGATGCATATTTTTATCTTAACGTGCTTTCATTGTTTACTCGAATGTTGCACTCGTTAACTTGAAATTAGATGAAAAAAGCGGAAACGTTCTTCTGCCGAGGAAATTGGTCAATTAAGACGTCATTGTGACGTTTAAGCGAATTGTAAGCTGTCGCATTAGAACATTTTAATGAGGTAATTTGCATTGATGCTTTCGCTTTGCGATGAATCTTTATAGCTAAAATGCTCGACTTCGCAGGCAAATAATCTCGGCCGAAGAACGTACATACATCGTATTCCAAGTGTAAAGGAACAACACTTTGATCACGCTTTCTCGAAAAGCTCGGCTAAAAATTTAATCATTCCGCGATGAGATTCTTAAAAACTCAGTCATTCGAGCGAGCATGAGTAATATCGTAAGATTCATTATACATATGTATATATCATATATAAAGCTGCCTAATTCGAAGCAAGCACTTCGCGGGTAGACAGATCGAGGAGATATCTTGCCGAAAACGAGCGAGCACATCTCAGATGAACCATTCCTTTCGTTTCTGGACTTGATGTCCCGTCGCCGAGTTGACCACCGCGGAGTCCGGGTCGAGGGCGATCTCCGCGCCCTTGTCCTCCTGCGTCAGGTACTCGCCCTTGTGTCTCGACATGTAGCGGCCGATCAGGATCATCATGATGATGAGCGCGATCAGGATGATGGCAAGCACGCTGCCGAGTATGGCGGTGTCGGTCTCGTTATAGGCAGCCTTGACCTTGTTCTCGTCGATCTCGGGCGGCGGCCGCGTCTCGATGATGTTGGGCGGGTGAGTGATGGGCTCGACACCGCAGAAGTCCTCGGTCAGCTGGCCGCCGAGCGAACGAACGTTACCTGGACCGTTTTCCTGGAAGAGCAGCTTCAGAGGGTAGATGTCGTCGAACTCGACCCTCGAAACGCAACCCGTGAAGCCCTCGGTCATCGACTCGTTCTTGCCGATGTACAAGTACTGGATGTTGTTAAACTGCGCGTCGGCGTTTGCCTTGATACTGAATTCGAACTCCTTCGGCTCGTAGTTGTCGATCGCCAGCACAAGGGTGGCGCCGGAGTTCTTACGACTGATGCGCACGTCGTGATACTGGCCGAGGCCGAAGTGCTTGCCGGGGAAGATTACCTCCTGACGTTCGAAGCCGAAGTCGAAGACTACACGCAAGTGACCGCTGTTGGACACCATGATTGTCATGTACTCACCGGAGATGTTGGAGGACAGGCCGAGCAAGAAGCCCTTGGGGTTGGTGGTGGTGAAGCCGACGCGGATCTTCTCGGCGATAGTGGAACGCCAGCTGCCGGAGAAATCGTACCTGATCATCGAGTTTTGCCGAAGATTCACGCCGATCTCGTCGGCGCAGATGGGACCCTTGAACGCCGTCCACCTGCAGTCGCACCAGTAGCCGTCGTAGCGCTCGTGGCAGGTACCGTTGTTCAGGCAGGGATTGCTCTCGCACCGACCGACGCAGTCCTCGCTAACGCCGTAGAGTCCACGGCGAGCGAAGCCGCGCAGATCCTGAAGATTACCGTTGAGCAGCAGCGAGCGGATGCAGCCGACGTAGCCGTCCCTGAACTCGGTCGTCGCACCGACCACGAAGTGGGAAGTGAGATGAACGGCCCTGACTGGACCCGGAGGCTCGCGCACCTCGTTCTTGAAGGCACCGTCGATGATGATCCTGGCCTCCTTCCTGTTACGCTCCACGGAGACACTGTGCCAGTTGTTGTCGGACAGCTTGTTGGAGGTCTGCACGCTGACGGCCAGAGGACCGCCTCCGGCTTGGTACTGGAAGGTGAGCTGGTTGCCGCCGTTGATGGAGATCTTGATGTAGTCCGTCGGCCCCTTGCTGTGTATGATGACGGCGTTCTCCTGCGTCGTCCTGAACTCGAAGTAGATGTCTCCGCTGTGGCCCATGTCGAAGGTCGGCAGATTGATCGTCGCGTCGGCGATCCTGAAGGTGACCATGTTCGTGGAGAAATCGTCGCCCTCGCAGATGAGGGGGCCAAGGGTGTACATGCCCTCCTTGTCGTCGACGGGCGTGCCGGTGTCTCCGAACCTCAGCTGCTTGACAGGCAGGTACTCCTTCTCGGTGATGTCACCGGAGTCCTCGAGCCAGCCGTCGAGATCGGAGTCGCAGTTGCACCACTTGTCCTCCTTGACGCAGTTGCCGAGGAGGCCGCACTCGCACTTGCGCGAGCCGGGCAGAGAACCGCCCCAGTAGTCCATCTTCTGGTTGTGTCGGCTGACCCACCAGGAGTTCGGGTGGAAGAGCTCGTTCTGGTTGACCGGGGTGTTGAAGAGCCTGGAGTGTCTGCAGGCGTAGCTGATGCGCTGACGGCAGGTGCGCGACCGGTTGATGAACGCCTCGATCTGGTCGAGGTCGGCGTCGTAGTGGATGTCCTGGATGAAGCTGCCGGGCTCGTCGAAGCCGTCCACGGGTGTAGGATGCTCGTTGCTGTGGCGCAGAGTGGTGGTGACGCGGCCGCCGTCGAAGAACTCGCAGGTGACGGGGAAGGGCCTGAGGGGCCCACTGCCGTCGACGTCGATCTTGATCTCGGCCTTCTGGTTGTCGGTCGGCACCTTGCGGAAGTCCTCGCAGGACAGCGGGTTCAGCGAGGTGTGGCAGACGGCCCCGGAGTAGCCGGTGTTGGAGCAGTCGCAGAAGAACTCGTCCGAGTTCTGCATGCAGGTGCCGGAGTGCTTGCACGGGTTGGGCGTGCAGCGGTCGATCATCTGGCAGGCGTCGAAGACGATCTCGTTCTTGCAGCAGTACTCGTCGTCTTTCCAGTCGATGGGCAGCTTGTAGTTGCCGTCGATCTGGATGACGCGCATGCAGCCGATGAAGCCCCTCTCGTTGCCCGGCTTGCCGCCGACGTAGTAGATGTAGCCGGTGCTGATCTCCAACTGGCGCAAGGTGTTCATGGCCTGGTTGTCGACCTTGAGGACGAGAAGATTCTTGGAGACGGTGAGGGTGACCTGGTGCCATCTGCCGTCGTTGAAGGTGACGTCGAAGTTGTCGAGGATCGCCTTGGGAGTGCCCTTGGCCAGGATGGTGACCTTCAGCTTACCCTCCTCGAGGAAGAGGCGTACGTATCCCGAGGAGATGAAGTCGTGGTGCATGATGATACCCTGGTCCTCGTAGGTACGGAAGGAAAGCGAGATGTTCAGCGAGTTGACGCCCTCGTAGCCCTTGAGCTTGGCGTAAGACGAAGACGTGAGGAAAGTCACGGGGATGATCGGAGGCTCCGGACAGCTGTAGCTGGTGTGAACGGTCTGGTAGCGCCAGTTTTCACCGTACAGATCCAAGTCTTTCATTTCTCTGATCAAGTTGGTCTGGTTGAAGAACAAGTTTTCGATGCAGCCAGTGAAGTTTTGAGTCACGACTAAGCCATCCTGCCTGTTGGGAACTCCACCTATGTAGAATGCTCTGTTGAGGTCGAGTCTGTAGAACTCACCCTTGACTCGTCCGTTTATCAAAACTCTATCTACGGAGAATGCTATGTCCTTGCGGTTTCTGGAGAACACTACGTCGTGCCACATGTTGTCATCCAAGAGACTTCCAACCGACAGACTAGTCATGATTCCAGAACCCAGATTAATGTTCAGCAACATTCTGTTTTCGCGTACTTGCAGAGCAAAGAAGTCTCCTTGCGATCCACGAGAGTACATGACAACGCCATCGGCATTATTGGTCTTGAAGCGGAATCTTAAGGAATGTCTTTCGGTTTCGAGAGGCTCTCGAAGCAGGTCCCATCTTAACAGCGAAGTCCCATTGAAGGAAAGTATCTCAGAATTATACTCACAGCCATAGAGTTCCACTCTTAGAGAGATCCTGTCACGCCAGCGAGTTGGATTAATCCTAATCCACTGAGCAATGATGGGCACTTCAAACTTGTTCAATTTGACAGTGTCTCCGTCCTTGTTGCCCTTGAACATCTTTATGTTGCCATCTGTCTCCTTGAAGTCAGCATAGTCAAGGCCATTGGTACCATAACTGATGCCGTACTCCATGACATACTCGTTGTGATGCTCTCTTCCCTGAGTGCCGATGGCAGTGATATTGTAGGTCGCTCCAAGATCGATAATAAGATACTGGCTAAAATCTGAACTACTGGCAGTCCAAGCACTCTTTCCGTAAAGTCTAGCATTGGATGGTCCCCGTTCGGGCAGAGCTGTGGTAGCTTTCAGTTGAGCTCGATCGAGCAGAGGGTAGCTGCAGTAGTCGTAATCGTAGGCTGTGGCGCAAGCCAGCAGACCGCACGACACGAGCACGGCAGCCAGAAGTTTCTCGTTAATTAACTTGGTCATTTTGGTTTAGAAAAATACTTAGAGAATACCAAAACACATCGTAACGTCGCGCGATGCCAGTGTGCGGAACTCGGGTGCGTCTGTCGAGTGGCAGTCTCACTCGGGCGCTCGAAATTGCAAATAAAAAAATACTTGCACTCGTGGATGCTCTTGGTCGTTCGTTGACGAGGCGCGACTCTCATCCGCTCATGACTAATCCTCGGGGCCTATCGAGGTTAGGATAATATGGCTGATTGATCAATAATCTCGGCGACGCAGTCCCTTCTCCTGTAGGCTCGATATCAACGCCGCATCACTTTATATATAAACGTACTGTAGGGCGCACAGATGAGAGAGTTTCCCGTCGTCCCTCTGCGTCTCGTGTCGTCCGCACTCAGATTGTTTTGGCCACTGAGAGATGCGCTTACGGGACAAACTAGCCACACCTAAAGTTTCAATTGCATTTTACACGGCTTAATTTCAAAACGCGGAGCACAGCGACATCTCGCGCACTCTATGCTCACTATGCTATACACACACGCTGATATCTCACATACGTGATACGTGATTCATACGCGACTGCGGACTGTCGTAAGAGACTGTAGAGTGTGTGCAGGCTAGTGTGCGGGGACGAGCTATAGGTAGTGTTACACACGCGATGATGTAGGTACAGTGGATACCTGAGACGGGAGAAGAAGCGTTCGTTATGTGTGTATCGTCGCGTCGGCGTGGGTGTGGATTATATAGGATGCAACGGCGGCGAGGCGGCGGCGCGCAGCGCTCTGCGGGTGCGCGCGCGAATACAGGCGTGATTATGTCAGGCAAGGAGAAGGATGAATGGTAAACAAAAAGAGGGGCCGGTTGAAGCCAGTTAACGTTCGACTAGATTTGCTGTTTTACTGATTTGAATTGATTTTTAATTGGGAGATTTTTAAAAATGATTTACAGAGTTCAAAATTTTGAATGATTATGAGGAACTTTTTGTTCAAAATTGTATATATTATAATAGAAAAAAAAAATAAAAAAATTATAATTGTTCATTCATTAATCTATTGCATCTTTTGCAGCCAACGCTGGATAACAGTCCAGTGAAAGCACCAACTGTCAGCCATGGGACAGCCAAGTACAGTAAACTGGAAAATGAAATGGACAGTCCCAATCGACAGTTCCTTCCTAAACCCATTTGTAATCAGAACTCCATGAGGAGACATCAAGAGGACATCATGAGTGACAATACTGGCACGCTGAAGACAGTATCGAGACAAATTAATTCTGAATATGACGAACATCAAGTGTTAGTATTAAACTTAATCATTGGATTGCTCACTTTTACAGTGTACTCAAATGTTCTTTAACTATTTTAGAATGCTTGACGATTTCAACAATGAAATGGAAGTTATTACTGACTCAAAGTTGGACGCGACCATGAAGAAAATGGCAAAGGTCCTCCATATGAGCAACGGTAACTATAACAATTATATTCCTGCTCCCACAACTTCAACGTCCAGTACCTCTGACTATACTCCCAAGCCTTCTTCCCTGTGCTCCTTGTCGACTACTATAACTAACTGTTTTCTATGCTCCAGAGATTAGTGTTTCTAACTATGCAATGGGCCTTAATAACTCGATAATTTTACTCCAAATACTTTTATTTTCTAACAATATTAATAGTACAAATGAGAACCCTCGTCAAAATAATTTTCCAAATCTTTATAAGATTTTTTAGATTCACCCATTAGGCACAAAACTATCTAGGTGATATGAAATGAAATGCTGCGATAGTTTGAAAGTTACTTGTACTTAACGAAAAAAATGAACAAAAAATAATGCATTTCTTATACAAATATTATTCTTTGGCCATTTTCTAAACTTAAAATACAACAATACAATAAAAAGCTTTATATTTTTAAAGAAAACTTTGTGGAAATTCAACTCACAGTCTCTATAATATCTTTTATATTCAATGAACTTTGATGAACTTGAAATTTCCTATACAAATTATATAAGAATCGCGCATTTTAAAATAAGCACTAAAAAGTACGTCTCCTTGTTTATTTTCTTACGAATATTATTATACTTTTCTTTGCGCCTATTGGGACCTTACGTTGAGAAAAAACGATTAATATCGATTAAAATTCCTTGAAATTGCAAGTCAATACCCGTTAAAAAAGTCAATAGCGAGACTCAAAAAATTCAGAGCGACGAAGAACAGGCAGGGTAGTTTAGCTGACTCAAAAACTTGCACTTGCGTAGTGAAAATAAGAAAAATTGTTTTTGCGCCCGGCTTACCGAATGCAAAGGTTTCTAAGGGCAGTAGTATTAGACAATTGGAGCAACTGTATGCTTCTTCAGACAAGTCCGTTAGAATAAGTTATTTGCGAACAAAGGGCATGATTATCAACAATCAATCAGCACTTGGAAATTTCCGTACGAGACTTTGATATTTCATTGAAAAATATTTAGTAAAAGTGAAAAGCCGATAAGAAATCTTCTGTCTGAATGATTGTTCTTCAAGCATCCCTTGCAACTAGAAAAAAGTAGTACAGCTTTGTGAGAACTATTGCCTCAGTGATCAAATATAATAAAATGGTGTAATAATACTTTTTTGCGACAACAGGTACGTAACAAACGGGCTGCAGATAAAAACATGGCTTTTTCGTGGCCGTCGATTTTTTCGTGGTGAAACAATTACTGTTAAAAGTATATTGCCTAATTATAGCCAAATAACAAAAGTACGAAAAACATTAGCATAGCAGCATATGTATTTAATAGTATATTGTGTCATGCCAAATATTGTCCAATGTATGCCAAAATAGAAAGAAGTCCAAAGGTTGATAAAAATAACGAAAGGTTCGCACAAACGACTGTTGTGCAGCTGGACGAATCATTTGCATTTCAAATCAAAGGTTAATACTCAATATTTATTATATTATTATTATGATTATACAGTAAAACAAAAAGTATTAAGCGAGATGAAAAATCGTCACTATATACACAGAAAAGCCAAAGCAAAGCAAAGTTTTCGCAATATTTTGCAGACGGGTTTTTTCCTTATTTTAGCGCGGGTGATTGCAAAATTGATTGTTATCGAAACGAGGGTACAGGACATTTTTTACGTGCGTGAAGACCATTGGGATACGTGATGTTTGCGTATGACATTTGATAATCGCAAGAGATGTTGTTGTTCCAGAAACCTATGATACTTAAATGTAAACATGGTTGTTGAAGAAATTAAGCTAAGATATATTATGTATATTAATGACAAACAAAACTTAGGATATAACAATTTGAATGTTGACCGAAATGTAGTAAAAGGGATTAGAGAAGCCATTATTTTGTGATTGTTGTTGAAATGTGAACAGTTATTATTTAACGATTATGGAACGATAAACGCATAAAGATTTTTCAAAATTTCGTCGTTTGTATACTTAAATTATACATATAATTATACTTTTCGTTTGCATTTTGACCCTTGCCAAGTACGAAATGTGACTAACGGACCTCAAAATTATGAACTAAACGTTTTTTTAATATATAAATGAAGAAATTTTTTACGATGTAACAAAATCCGTCGAAAATTCAATAATGAATTTCAAACGCTGAACAAACATTCAGATAATTTTTAACGTTTTACAAGAGAGACAATAAATTTTTTTAACCGACTTTAATTTTAATGCGTTGCGTTGAACAATTTTAAGGTCCTTTGGTTATTTTACATGCGAGAGCTATTTGAAATTCTAAACTAATCATAGTTAAGTATAGTGAAATAACTTAAACATTATTTATACATATCCAAACTACTTAATTTTAAAACTATAGCTTTAGAATGATTATGTATAGGAAATCGGTAAGCGATAATTAGTTACTTAAAAGCTTAGATTGTATCAAAAAGTAAATTCCGAACAAAAGAAAACACAAAAACTGTGCAGCTTTGATTTAAATAAAAACAAATCATTTCCAAAATATTTTAAATATAATAAAGGTTCTAAGTAAGAACAAATAACGATTGTTAATCCTTCACAACATTAAATCCGTTGATTTCAGCTATTCCCAAACCAGATCCTGAATAATTATTTTATTTTCGTTTGTACAAACTACTCAATATTTTACTTGTGTGAAATCACCAAATCTGTTTCTTCTCCACCAAAAAACCAACATTGTATTTCCTTTTGATGCAAAAATAACTACACAACGTGACCAACGACTATGTGTTTTATCAAAGTTAATTTATGAACGTAGAACACTTAAAAAAACTTGTACTAGATGTGTAAAACTACTGGAAGAAAGGGCCAAAATAAGTTAACATAAACATCGGATATATGTTTCTTCCCTGTATTCTTGTAACACACTAACCAATTCAAACACGAGCATAGAATGAAATTTAGCGTAAAAATGTGTAGTGATTTTGTATCTCAGTGATGTACGTTGTTTGGTAACCGATCACTAATAATATACACTACCAACAGTGATGTTATGAAAAAAAAAATCAACAATGCACACTTTGTTAACTCGATATTTATAGATCATACTCTGTATCGATGAATAAAAATTATATGGGAATAGTTTTACAAGGTGACGCATTTGAATGGTTTTACTTTTACGTTTGTTCTAGATCGCAGACAATGGGTAGCCATTGGAGTATTGACTGCTATATTATTAATTCTCGTTGTTTTATTTGTACTTTGAAACGAAGAGAAAGTGAGAAGGGCGAGCGAATTCCATCCAAAGTCCGATTCGAGATATTGGGCCTGTGTTTTTCTTCGTGACGATTTAATTGTAAGCGAACGCCGAACAAATTAAGTTTAACTTTTTTAATACACGCACTATTTATTTTTTCATATGATTAATTAAGTGGTCGAATATTTTCAATAAAAACTTCTATCAAACATGTCGTAGTAATCATCTTCAATATAGTGACTAAAGAGAACTTTTTTATTTTTATTTTTTATCCACATTTTCGCACGATTTCGCAGGCAAGATACATCTTCTAACGGATTTTATTTTTTATTATTTGTATGCACATGCAGACTTCTAATCATTTGCAAATAGAATCTGAAAATCATAAGAAATAGGTATATTTTGTTGAAAGACAGTGAGAAAAATCGATAGCATTTATTTTCTAGTAAAATTACTTTATTTTTCGAGTTAAGTTTTTGTTCTACATTCTGAACTATTCTAACGTATGAAATAACGGATTCATATAATCTTGTAAAAGTACAAATGTTAAGAAAAAAGTTGATACGCCTGAGATGCATATAAAGACTGGAAAAGGAGTTTTTAAAATGTACAAATTTTCAAATCAAAGTCTTTGTGCACAGACGGGTGCAATCAATTGCAGTCTATGATATAGTCAAGAAAGTTTATACTTAAGTCGGTACATGAAATATGAAAGTAGTAGAAGAAGATCAAATCAGAATTTTTCGAATATTAAATCGAATAAAAACTAATTGGTCCAGTTAAAAATGCAGCGTAAATTAATAGTCATCTGAACTTTGTCTATTTTTTCTAATCGTACATAGAAAAAAGCTCTTTGGTATGATACTTAAAATATTGTAATTATGTCGCATCATCATTATATAAAAGTGCGCAACTTAAGCTGAGCTCTGAAAGTACATAAAAAAAGATTCTTTAACTTACACTTAAATAAAACAATCATCTAATTGGTATAATATACACAAGTAAAACAATGGCTTCTTAATGATCTGCTAAATTATTACACCACACAGTCGGTTTTACACTATAATCGACTCTCATTTATTCCTTTCTCTAAGTAAATATAGCATGATTTTTTCATTTTTTTTTTTTTCAAGATCATTTGCAGCAGTGATTTTTTAAATTAAGTATTTTTCTTAAGGCACCTCGAAACATTTATTCTTTACGTCGCTGATATGTTGAATTTTCACGGGATCTAAAGATTTTTTTTCATGTATGCAATTTTCAATGCCATATGCCTATTGTATATGAAAATATTTAACTTGTTAAAAGCCTAAAGTATCGCGTATTATTTAATAAGAGAGAAAACCAGCATTTTGATTATAAATCAAATACTTCTAAGTACTGTTCAAGTACTCAAGTGTTTCTTAATGTCTTATAATATTTTTCCATTCAACTTTAATTTCTGCTTTTGCGCAATCGTACATCTATTTTAAGATTTGATGAATTCAAAATTTATGGATAAAATAATATTTTCAAAATATTCATCTTAAAAAAATTGCTTGACAGTTAAACGTTTGATGTCGTGTAAATTAAACTAATGAACACAAATGAACTTAACAAATTCAGTTTATAAGTTTAAATAAATTACGACTTATTTTTCAAATGCTAAATATACTGAGAAAAGTTTAATATTTGAGATTACTTTTGAAGTTGCGTTAAAAAAGCATAATTCAACGACGATCGGTTTTGAACACAGTTCTAACAAAAAAAAATATTCTTTCATCCATCGTTTTCGAACACTCGATAAAATCTAAAAGTAGATATCGATTAAGCTTCATCGAAAGAGAAAAACCAAGCAACAAAGAGAACACCATCTCTTCTCGTCTCGGAATCTCACGCGACAAAAAAATAGAATGAATAAAGAACACGTCTACCTGGTGCATATACACATACCCATCGTCATTGTCATCAGCCTCCTTCCGCTTTTCACAAAACACTTTTAAGTATCGAATGGCACACTTGGTCGAAGGAGACAATGCGACAGTATGCGGGCGCAGACACGGTGTCGTCGGGGTGGTCTAGGCACAGCTTAAGGCTCAAGACGTGGGTTGTTGTAGCAGTGGCTGGGTAGGACCTTCTTCATGTCGTTGATGTTCTCAACCTCAACACGCAGTCGACTCACCTCGTCCTCGTAGTTCTTCACCCACTGGGTCTGCAGATTCTTGGAGTCGGTCAGAGCGCGGATACGCTGGTCCAGGTCTGCTGCGCGGATGTCATCCTCGGCCTTGCGCAGCCGGTCTTCTAGTCGGTCTAGATCAGCGTTACCTAAGAAAAGTAAAATTAAAAGTTAAATTCTGTTTTATTAAGATGAATGCGTTTTATTTTATATTTATACGCAATTTTATGACAAAACACTTACTGATATCAGGAAGAGCGTCAAGTTCTCTGGTGATCTCTGCGATTTCCTCCAACGCTTTGGTAACCTGCTGTCCAGCTGATGTTACATTGGATTTCGCCTGACTGACCTTTACTTTAGCCTGAACCAAGGATATAAAAATTAATATTTTATTCGTAATTATATTTTTAAAATTCTAATCCTAGATCGGTTTTAGCTAAGAAATTTTGAATAAAAATGAACATCTTAAACCAACCTGTGCAGTATTGTCGGCATCCTTTCTGATCCTATCCTCGTATTGCCTTATCATATTATCGGTCGTGTTGACCCTCAAGTGCAGCTTGTCGGCCTCGTTGCCGAGTTTGATAACCTCGGCTTTGGTCTTGTTAGCTTCCTGGTGAATTTCGTTGGCCATGGCACTAGCGTTATTAGCATTGGCTTGAGCTTGTTGGGCTACTTCACGCGCTCGTATCGCATTCTGTTCAGAGCCATCAAGTATCTGATGAATGTCCTCAGACTTTTGTGTCGCCTCCCTTATAAGTTGGCCGATGATACCTATATCCTCCAAGGCGGCTCTTGCCTTATCGCGGGCAGCTTGTACTTCAGCGTCGAAGACTATGAAGGACAAATTCAAAGATTTGGTTTATTTCTTTTCTTCGTCAATCAAAATAATTATACATTAACTTTCTCGATTATAATAAATTACATTTTATGTGAAACAGACAATTGAGACTTTAAAATTGCTTGCCTAAGAGCTTTGATTAAATGAGGAGCGAAATATACTGTAATTAGAGCTCGACGTCTTCGTCATCGTCCATATGATCACGCGAACGCATGAGCGAAATTTAACGCTTGTGTAGTTCCGAGAATTTTGATATTAACTTTATGGAATGTAGGAAGTTTCGTAACTATTGATGAGAACGAAAAAAAAAACGAGACTGCAGATTGACAAGTTTTTAAATCAAGTAAGTAATAAACTGTGACTGAGCTCAATGTCTCTCTTTTTTATCGAGCGACTTTTTATGATCGTCAAACTTAATAATCTTTTCGATACAGTGTGCGTAAAATGCACTTTTACGCACGCTCCACGTGCGTTCAAGTACATTCTCGCTTCGCTCGGGAGACAAACCTCGCACTCGTGTAGAATCAACAACTTTTGAGCACTTATATCGAAATATACTATAATAGTTATAGATGTTTAAGGAATGTTAAAGCTATTTTTAAAGTATAATTACCACTGAGTTTTTGTAACGTATCGACAGCCTCCTTAAGGGTTTGGTCTCCACGGTTAACAGCGTTCTTCGCAACATTATTGGCGTCGTCGACTTCAGCAAGTAGTTCCGCCGTTATGGTCTGCTGATCCTCAGCCTTATACAGGAGGTCCTCGCTCTTCCTGACCTTGTCCTCAATATCGTGTATTAAATCGATATTCTCATCCAGTAGAATCTTGGCTTGATCCTTGATCTTCGCCGCCTCCTTGTTTACTTCTTCGACGCGGTTCTGCAGATCCGTCAGGTTTACCTCTGGTAGCGAAATGCCAAGAAGTAGAAGACTAACGGCTTCCTTGGATACGGTGTCCGACTTGGCCACTGCTGTGGCAGTCAGTTTTTTGACATCGCCGTAACGTTCCTCTAAAGCTATGAGTTTGTTTTCAAGTAACCGGATTTCATCGCTAATGTTAGTATATTTAGCAATAGCCTTCTTGGCTAAGTTGTAAGCCTCCAGAGAGGTATTCTTAGCTTGCTCGGCGACTTCTTGGAGTCTCTTAGCCTCCTTGATGTTCCTAAATTTAGAAAAGTTTGTCTTAATATTTTAAGCGTTAAGCAATAAACACACTATAAGTGAATCAAAAATTTAAAAAACTCACGAATCGGCAATAGATCTAGCTTCCTGAGCGATCGCCGTCATCTGTTCGTTTTGTTGGCCAACGTGTTCAGCTCGCTTCTTTGCTTCAGCCAAAGCAGACTGTCCATCGGTCGCCAAGTAGTCTTCGGCTTCCTAGAAATGCAATAGAGTTTACCGCATTAGGAACAAATTAATCAATCCATTGACAGTAAATAGAAATTTACCCACCGTCAATTGTTCATGAATTTTGTCCAGAACCTTTTCCGCTTCGTCAATGCTCATTCTACCCTGTGAAGTCGTACGATTGGTATCGCTAGCGGTCTGATCGACATTCTGTAACGTGTTACTGATCTCCGTAAGCTGATCTCTCAACTCGTCTAATTGCTCTACAAGTGACTTCTTATCGCTACCCGATCCAGAACCAGACTTGGCTAATTCCAAAAGATCGCGCACACGATTTTGCACATCGCTGAGCTTCTGTTTGAAACCTTCTTCGTTGATTACTGTAGGGTTGCTCTTGATCTTACGCAGGTTATCCTCAAGTTCGGCCAACCTTCCGCGGTGTTCGTTCACGGCATCCTGTACAAGATTGTAACAGGGTGGGCAGTCGATACAACCATATTGACGGTTGTACTTGTTTTCTTTACAACGGTTGCAGGTGCGACCTTCAACGTTTGGCAAACACTATAGAAAAAATAGGTATCGATTAGATGGTACACGAAGTATCTTTTCATGATTTATGAATGAAAATTCTTACTGGACACTGTCCATTAGCATCACACTGCATGTCATGCGAACCGATCTTGTCACATTCGCAAGCTCTGCAACCATCTCTGCTGAATCCATACTGATATGGCAGGCAGGCGTCACAGCGTTGTCCGGTAACTCCAGGTCTGCAGCTACACTGTCCAGTGATGGCATCACACGTTCTGTTGTACGAACCTTCCAGATCGCAGTTACACGCGATGCATCCCTATAAAAAATTATTTTGTTTAACTGCGGTTTTGAAAAATTGTATGTACATAAATATCTAAAATAAAACTCACTTCTCCGCCTCTAATATGGTAGTATCCGTCCTCGCACTGGTCACAGTTACGTCCGATAACGTGGGATTTACAGAAGCAATGTCCAGTAAGTTGGTCACAAGGTGCAACTCCGCCATCAGCTCTCTCCTGAGTTCCCGGTGGATAACATTGACAGAGCTTGCAGCCATCGTCCTTCTGGTCAGAAAGAGCATCTCCATAGTATCCTAAAAGAATTTAACAAGTGTTATCAAACGCTTCTATCGATTATAAGCAATGTTAGACGTTAATTTCAACAAACCTGGCAAACATTCTTCACAGTGAGCACCTGCGGTGTTGTTGACACACTTCAAACACTCTCCGGTTTCCTGGTTACAATTGCGTACAGCATTGAGATCAATGTTGTTGTTACATTCGCAAGGTCTGCAAGGAATTCCTCTCTCGGGGTTACCGAAGTATCCGTCAGAGCAGATCTCGCAACGTGGTCCTGATTTATGAAAATTCGAACGATACATTATTGACCATTATTCCTGATTGAAGGATAATTTAAGTTTCAAATCATACCGGTTCGTCCAACTGGACACTCGGAACAGATCGGATCAGGGTTGTTTCCAAGCAGGATACAAGGTCCATTATCGGGACAAGGACAAGGTTGGCAATCGTCGGGAGTTCCCTTCAATGAGTGTCCGTAGAATCCACGAGCGCAATGTTCGCAATTGCTGCCAGCAGTATTGTGCTGACAAATACATTGACCTAAAGAATAAAAATAGTTGAATACAAATTTTTATCAAGAACTTTCAACTTATAAGAAAAAAAAATGCGTACCAGTTTCAGCTTCGCAAATGTCCGCATGACCGTTACAGTTACAAAGTACACAAAGGGCAAATGGTCCTCCATTGGGTGGGTCATGATGGTAGCCAGGGGCGCAAGACTCGCAGAACTGGCCCACGTATCCCGTAGGACAGTTACAGTGCTCGACCCAGTCAGCGGGTTCACCAGCGGCGCCTCGGTGAGCAGTTTCGAGCTTGACGTCGTACAACTCTCCCTTACCTATATTCAAAAATAAAAGATTTTATTGATTTTCTGAAGTGAAAGAAAATAGTTTGGACTTTATTCGAAACGTCGCGCAGTATTTACCTTGATGGGTGTAAGTACCGCGAACCTTGATGGATGTCAAGTTAGCTAGGATCGAAATGAAAGCTCTGGAGTTCAAACGTGGCAGCCATCCGTAATCGGGATGTTCGTGCAGTCTGAAGATGAATTCTGTCGCCTGATAAGAGAAAAAAGCTTTTTATATCTTCCTTATAATTATTAAAAAGTAAAATTCAGCGTCTATAGGCTTACATTGGTAGACGGCAAACTGTTGTTCTGGCCAAAGATGGGCTGAGTGATTTGCTGACCGTTTCCACCTTCCAGAATAATGTCCCTCGCAGTTGGCGCCGGCCCATTGTCACTGATTTTCAAAGTGAAGGACAGATCTTGATTGTAAGATGTTCTCTGGTCACCCAAGAATCGGTCTAAAAAAGTCAAGAAACGAATTACTCAAAAAGCTCGCCTTTCAAACTTACATCACTAATAGCATTCTGCTCTTCCAGGTGAATAATAACGATGCAGTAAAAAAGTAAAATCTCACCGGGTGCAACAAAGTAGACGTTATCGCGATCGGCTGCAGTGGCACTGATGGACTGGCTAATGGAATCGTAGGTGACGGGCATAGCTTTGCCGGCAACGTTGGCCGACCAGCGCTCGTTGCCACGAACGAAAGAGCTTTCGATGTTGACGCGCGAGTAGCCGCTCGCCGTTGAACAGAGCGACGAGTGACCGTAACAGAAGCAGGGCGTGCAACCGAACTCGTTGTCCTCGTCGAGGTTGAAGAAGCCAGGACGACATCTGTAATCATCGATTCAAGTTTAGTTTCAAATTTTAAGCACGATAAGTTAAAAAAAGAGAGTCAACGTACTCTCGGCATCGTTTTCCCTCGACGTTGTCCTTGCAGGTACAGATACCGGTTACAGGGTCGCAGCTCGGAGTGTTGTAGAGCGAACCGGCCTCGTTACACTCGCAAGAAGTGCAGCCATAGTTGCTGAAGTCGAAGAAGTTGGCAGCGCAACGGTCGCACTTGTCTCCAGTGACTCCAGGCTTGCACTGGCACTTGCCTTCGGCGTTACACTGAAGACTTCTCGAACCTGAAAATCGCCAACGTAACGGCGTTACGGATTATTCTGAAATTTACATGAGAGTTATATCTCTCCATGCATATCTCTCAATCATTTTAATTCGCAGACCGTTAAAAATACGAGTTATAATAATTATCATCTTCGGTCGATCGCCTGCACGCAACTGTGAAAGTAGGCCTGTGCATCGTGAGCAGATGTGAATCAAATTTTCTTTAACATACACTGAGATGTTAGGAACTTGAAACTTCAAAAAAGTGACTCACCGATCTCGTTACAGTTGCAGGCAATACAGTAACCATCCTCGGGCCGGGCGTAGTAGTTCTCGCGGCAGTGTTCGCAGTTGGCGCCGTCTCGGTTATCCCGACAGTCAGTGCAGTGGCCTCCGTGTCCCGTCAGCCTGTAAAGCTCCTTGTCGAAGTAGCAGGTGTCCGAGTAGCCGTTGCAGTTGCAAGCTGTGAATGAATAAGTAAAAAAATTAGCTTATTTCAATTGTAAAAAGCCAGAAATCAAACCTCGATTCGCCCAATCAATGAAAATCGAATAAAACCGACGCGGCGCGGCTCCCATCCATAAATACATAAGCCTTGAATAGAGCCAGAGAGTGTATAGAGAGAAGCGAGCTTTGGAGTAATGTATAAACTAGTCTCACAGGCCGGAGCGATCGAGTAGCGCAGCCTTTGCAAGGACTCCGAGAGACCCGCATAGACGGCGGGAGAGTCAAGTTTTTGCTGTCGCGCGACTCCGAGAAAGAGACGCGCTGCTGCAAAAGGGATCGTTGGAACGAAGTGCGTCGCGCTGAGGAATGCGCTCGGTATATCGAGAGCGATTAGCTTTATGCATGGATATATGAGTATATTGCCTCATGTTGCTGATGTAAGGTGTTGTAGGAAGAGTTATGTGAAGTTTAATGGATTATTATAAGGCATATGAAATTGTTGCTTATTTAATGTTAGAAAACCGACGCTAACAAAGCGGCGCTTACGAGGAGCTCGGTACTTTGAGAAATAGCGGCCTCGATGATAACACAGGCTGCACGAGATGCCGTTCGCCAGCAGCAGCAGGAGTAGAAGCTTCATTATGTTGCGCATTAAAGCTTTTTCTTCGCATCCTCCGCGTATTCGCATGATTCGCAACGAACTTCACCCTCCCACGCAACACTCGTGCACTTGTAACAATCGTCGAATCATGACGTATGCAAACGCTTGCCGAACATTTACGTTAAACTCTTTAAACGCTAATTCTTCATCACTCTTATACACTGCACTACGAAAGGAATCAGTTATAACTGGTTGATCGTCGGCGAGAGATTATAAATCACGCAACACGCAATATCACCCCAACGAATCAACGAGATCATCGACTCGTTCATCCATCCTCCTCGATCGGCCCTCGACTGAGGGAGCGAAGACTCTTCGTACAATCCGCGAGTCTGGTTGCATGCATTCCCTCCGCCCCCCCCCCCCCCCACCTGCGAGTCGCTTCCTACTCCTTCGAGTAGCATCGCCAATCGTAAAAGGTAAAGGCCGGTTAGGTAACGCGAGCCTCGAGCAGGTCCTTACAGGGGTACGTGTATACAATCCAAAGAAAAGATAAGATCGTCGGGGAGGGATGTATTGAAGAGTTTGCTTTATGCGCTTCATTGAACTTTATATTCGTGGGATGATTGTGCTTTGTTATTGTGGGGTGTGGATCTTGTCGAGGTGATGGACAATTCAATGGCTTTGCGGTAAGTTGTGCGGGTGTAGGTTATTCTCTGTGTTTTAGGGTTGTAAGTTGTTATTGGGCTGAGGTTTCTGAGAATTCTATTGAAGATTCACTATTGTGTCTTCAAGTGCTTTAAGTAGTTTTTGATCGAATGAAAAAGTCTGCATGAATGAGAAACTCGCGATTTCGAATCAACAAATAACCGCTGTGCAATTATCAATTAATGTGCGAATATAAGAAATACGACTTTAAATTTTTACGTGAAACTCGCGCATATCGCGTAAAACTGGTTTGAACGTATACAAATCAGCCGCGTGCTCGCTCGCTATCTTGGCTTAATCTACAACCCAATTTATTAAGATATCACCAAGTCATTTCTCGACTTTTTTTAGAAAACCGCGTTATAAATTATAAAATATAATTACTGCAACAATGTAAAAGCCTGAACAAATTGTGCTACAAAGCTGCGAAAACGTTCTAACGAATGTAAACTTTACCAAAAACAACGTTTTATTCAGCGAAAAAATGTACGACATATGCGTCAAAAGAAAAAAAGGGCACGTGCGCGAGTCATGCGTCAGGGCATGACAGTCAACACGCACTGAAAACAAGAAAAAATACCGCGTACAAGGAAGTAGAAATATTTTTTTTATTCGTCATAACGTGTGATCTTTTCGCCGATCGCGATGACCGGCCCAAAGAAGGAGATATGAAGTCGCGTTGCAGTTTTTCAACGAGTGAAACTACTCCAAGTGGGCCTCGTACAGGGACTGAAAAGATCCTCATAAAATCCCAGTTTTCGGCATTAAAACAGCAATAGAACAAATCATCGCAGCATCATCGTATTTTACGAGGCACAAGGATATAAAGAAGAGAGAGACGTCTGTGGATCGATTTTCGCTTCTACCTACCACTTTCGGTCGCTCCTTATTCGGCGAGCGCAATAAACGGATAGAAACAGCAGCGAGAGAGAGAGAGAGAGAGAGAGAGAGAGAGAGAGAGAGAGATGGAATGGAGAAGGAGAGGAGGAACAAAGAGCGGCTCATTGCGGCTTTTCACAAAACGGGTTCGTCACGCGTCGGCTTAGAAACCGAGCAATTGCACGCCCGCGCACTGCGGCGAGGGAGAGATGAAAAAAGGGGCAGACGTGGTTGTTGGACGAGAGCGGTGTTCTCGTATTAATTAGGTAACAAACAAAAAAATGTTCAGAAACTATTCCACGCTGGCGAAACAACTTTTAAAAGCATCTACGTTATTGATAAAAATATGTATGCACGACGCTGAAGCGCCTATTTCAAAGAATGTAACGGCACTATAGTGCATTACACGGGGGGAAAATAGGACGGCAAGAGAGCATGTTGCTTGTTCGAATTTATTAATACTCACGTTTGCATTCGTGGGCATCGTAAATCGTGGCTCGACCCCAAGGGGCGTCGTTGTAAAACGGCAGGCACTCGTTACAGTCGGGTCCAGTTGTGAAGTGCTCGCACCTGTAAAGTTCAACAAAACATACGAATAGAAAATCTTACATCTTTTTTAATAATTGCGAATATTGGAATGCGTGTATCAATACTGCGTGTTATTTACAAAAGTGAGTCAGCTGTACACCCAACTCACTTTAGACCTGACAACGTTTACGACTGTAAGTCACTCGACCCTATAATCAAACAATTACTCTAATCCCTTCGTCACAACCATCGACTTGCCTGATTGAACCCTACTTAGCAGCGGTATACATTTCCATAAGTAACCGCCAATAATGAAGACACAGCACCAATAAATGAAGCTATTCTACTGACGACACTCACCGGCATACTCTGCGGGTACGTCCATCGACGCTGGTGCTGTTGACGCACTCGCCGGCGTGTCCGTTACAGGCACACCTTGCACCCACGGCCACATCGGCTATAGCGTAGTAGTAGGATTGGAGTACCTGATCGTCGCCGAAAACTTCGTCTCCGAAAGTGTTGAGTCGGTCCAGAGTGATTCTCAGGTCCGTCGCTTGTACCCAGTCCTGCAATCGAGCAACAAACGCAATGTCTTTAATTAGTTTTGAATTTCGTATAAATTTATAATGTTTCTCATCATCGAAACTCACTTGAAGCTCTTCGTTCGTCTCGAATTTGTAAGCCGAGGGTCTCCCCTCCAAAGTCGAGAAAGCGACGACACCCTTGGACAGCGGCACGATATCGGAGTAGACGCTGTTACAGAGCACACGAGTATCTTCTCCTCGAATAGTTTCCTTGGACTCGGGCAAGCCGTAGGTGTCGCGACACGTCGCCGAGTAGAACTGGTACGGCTCCCAGGGCGACTTCTCATTCTTGCGCCTGTAAATGCCCCAACTCTCCGGTCGCGGAGATTCGAACAGCACGCGCACGTACGTTATGTCGAAGGTTTTTCCTGTAATATAAAAAATTTCGTAAATTAATCCCTTGCGAAAATTTCATCGAACCTCCTTCTTCCAAGCTTACGCATCTCTCCGTTTGATTTCCCACCTCTCAATAACCGACCAAGGCGAAATCCCCCGAACGGAAATTAAAATCCCATCAGCGCACTTTCCCATCAAGGAGCAAGAAACTCAGAGTTACGCCAATGGGTTCTCGACGCGGCAAAGGGCGTAGCACACACACATATATCGTGAATGGACCATGTGGCGCGCAGCCGGTACAGCGCACAGCTTTTTCTCTTAGAACCATACGACGTCTTCGGTGTTTTAAAGCCGATGCGCTGTATTCGTATGTGTAAGAAAGAGAAGAGAGTCGCCCGACGCGTTTTGTCTGTAGTGTTACTTATAGGTATACACAGGCGCCTCGAGCACCGCTCATGCATTATTAATCGTCGGGGATGCGTTGGAATTCCGAAATCACGCTGCAGTGCGGTGCTTGAGCTTTTTCTCGAAAGATACGTCGCTTTTTGCTAATCGAGTGCGCGGGTTTGCTCGGCTTACGAAATCTGCTTCTGGTTTAAGCTCCGAAAACACGTGTTCCAATTTATACGGGATTAATTTTAAAAGCTCAGCCTTTGCTCTTTTCAGCATTTTATTTCGGTAGACGACATGTGATACCTACGCACGAGGATGCATTACCGAAGCGTGTAAAAAAGAAACGTTTCCGAGTCGAATCAGCAACTATAGTATAATACTCCGCTGCACTAACTGGTTTCCCGGCGCTCGATGCAAATGACCATTTCAGACTCGCGAGCTCGCCGGTCATAACACGGCGTTCGCTGTATATAGCGGGATGTGAAATTAGCAACGGCCTGTTCGCTTTTGCAAGCGCTCGCGAGCACGAACTTCTCCCAGTCGAGGACTGTACACCCGAGCGAAGCTTCGACTCGTTTACAGATAGACATCGGCTAATCGCTCTCGCGTTATTATATTATTTCCTCTGCGTTATACTCTTCTTATTTATAGGGTACATAGTTAAAATGAGATATAGCCGCTGCTTTTTACAGAATTACGAGATCGAGCTAATCTCGTTTAAGAGCGGCGAAGATAAAAGGCGAAACTGTCGCCGCGAGGCTGCGCGAAAAATACAAAGAAAGCTCTTACTCGCTTTTATCGCTCTTTTTTTCCCCGTTAATCGCGTATGCGGAGTCCAGTTTTAACGACCGGGGCTGAGTCACTCGATCGAAACGGGGATCAAAAATATCGGCGATGCAATAAGAATAAAACCATATTTGTATAGATATAATAAAATCGAATCGCGCGCACGTGATAGCGAGCACGAAACGAGGACTCGTCTCGTCACCGAAGAATATAATGTAGTCCAAGCGAGTGAATGTAGCTCTCGCCGACGCGTTTTATCAGCGAAAGATAATATAGTCGCGCGTAGGGAAACCAGAGAGAGAGAGAGAGAGAGAGAGTCAAAAGTTCATCGCATCCTCTTTCAGCCGACGATCATGAATGAATGAATGTGTCTCCCACGATACATAAGTATACGGCGCGTGATGAGCGATGAGGATTTCTGAGTACATCTAGATGAGTCTGCGCGTTTGATTATATATAGGTACTGATGAGTGAAGACATAAATTGATACATTTTTCGAGAACAAAAAAAATTAAAGTAAAATAAAAGCACGCACAGCATGCAGCGTAAAGCATTGCACGCCAATGTGGGTGTGCTTATACGGGAGTAATCGAGTCGACGAGAGCAACTATCTGCATCATAAGCGTGCGTTTCTCCGAAGTGGCAGCCTCGTGGCACTCTTCGTTCTCTCTCTCTTTCTCTATCTCGACGCTTCCATACGCTGATTTTCTTTCGCTCGAGCTGCAACAATTTATGCGAGCTTTCTCAAAACACCGCATTCTACTGATGCATTGCGAATCAAGTCGCTTTGTCGACTCGTCTTATCGGCCTCGAGAGAGAGAGAGAGAGAGATGTGATGGAATTCGTCGATCTAATTTTCTTCGGTGCTCTACGGAAATTTCTCTTCGGGATGAAGTGCGCGCGGGTTGATAAACTTTGTTTGCGCTTCGATCGCTGTCTCATTCGGAGATAGCGCGTCCGTGTGTGTAACTTCTGTGCGCTTGAGAGCGGGGAGGTATTTTAGGCTTCGATTTTCTTATTTTCGCCCTACTGAGAAATTTATTTCTGGGTCGAGCCGTATGCGTACAAACGGAATCGTGCTGGGCGAGTGTCAGAGTTTAAATTCGAGATTAAAAATCTGAAAGGTTTAGCTCACCGAGATTGAGGGTGAGGTTGACCTGATTCGGGTACTGGATACCCTCGAACATGGTCTGCGACTGCCACCAGGTCGGCTTCTCGTTGGTGTTCTGATCGGTCAGGTAGGCTGCAGGATGGTCGCCCTCGTAGCAGACGTCGCAGGACTTCTTATCGATGGCCGTCTGCTTGCAGAAGGGTGTGCCACGTCCATCTTGTCCGCACGTATTCGTCGCCTCGATGAGGACGTTGAACGCAGCGTTCTCGAACGGCGGCTTGCACCTCTGTAACGGGCAGAAGTCTATTTCTCACTATTATTATTTTAGGGGACGCCGAATCGATCGTTCGATTGGTTTTGCCAGCTTCTATGAAAGCTTTATTTTTGGAAAGTAATTATATCATGCATGAAATATTTTGGTATAGAAACATAGACGTCGAACAACAATCTTTTGAAAGACTCACAAGACGTGTACAAACATAAGAGAAAAAAGCCGACGTTTATCCTCGGTCCCCCAAGAGTATTATAAGCACATCTCGCTTCCTCTCCGTAAAATAATCAAAATCATCTCCCGGCCTCTTACGCGGCTGTTTTGTAACAGTGCGTGATGTTACAAAAACTCTAACGTCGTCGTACATATACCAAAAAAGCGTCGAGCTTATCTCTTCTCCGGACTCTTTATCGAGCAAAGTTCAAGCGACAACGAACCCTTACGATAACCCAAAACCAGAAAGAGACACGCTACCGAATTCTCGGAAACACGTTCTGTAAAATTTAGCGCGACCAATCCCCATAATAAAACGCCTCGAAAAATAAAACGAGCTAAAATTTACTCGTTTCTCACTTTTCCCCGCAGAATTCGTATTAAAGCGGTACACGCGGCAGCTATTCGCCAAGCGCAGCAAAAGCCAGCGCAGCAGAGTTTACCTTCCGATCTTGTTACACACGTGCCGTGTATAGAGCGAGGGCCGCGCTCGCGCGCAGAGATGATATACGTTTACCGCGTGCGCGCGAATATAGTGGCCGGCTTTTTTTTAACTGTGCGCGGAAGCCTATATACCTGCTCGGGTTACTTTGTTTAAATCATGATAGAGGAATTCGAGAGGTTGCATTCTTTTGTCGGAGATGTTTTGCTTTGTGCACGAGGTTCGAATGATGATTTAGATGGAGGATCGAATTTTAGATCGGTTGTACCTGCGTCATTGTCTCTTCATTTTTTCGGTGCAATTTATTGCAGAAGCTATGTGGTGTTAGGTAACGATACGCGTAGGAAATAGTGCGAAGTGATAACTGGATGGCGATAAAAAAAATGTACAATACGAAGGAAATCAAATCTGCCGGAATAGCTTTGTTTCATAAAAAACAAATCAAAAGGAATCGAGTTCTCATAACGATATCAAGCGAGACTGGTTGCATAACGGAATTTAGGCCGATAAACTATGTTAATGGCTTGATTTGTTTGACTAAATCACATAAGTTTATTTATTCCTCGGTTAAAAGTAAAATTAGTAAAACTGTAAGTTATCTCGCGTGTGAGAGCATATGATCACTTATTACAAAATCGTTCAGAATTAAGACTCAGATAATACACTTTCGTAACGTGTAATGAGAAATACTGATCAGAGCTATAATTAACATTTGAATAAGGTAACACTATGTTTAATATCTGTGACCCGAATCGACAATGAAATTATGCAAAATTAGCTATGATAACATATACGTTCCAAATTGATGCTATAAATAAGAGCATTTTACACGATGAAAAATTATATTGCACGCGGTATCAACCATAACGAATACGAGAGAAAAAAAATGCTGAATTACATCTGTAGTTTTCCTTGTACCGAGCGAAATATTCTTTCGACCACACAAATAAGGTACCTTAAAAAATGCACGATCCGTATTTATACCGTCGCTTGAAGAATTTACGCCCAACAAAGGTTGACAGCAAAAAATACGCGTACTCGTTTCATAAAAAGGGTTTTACAATCATAACTCCTCAACCTGGGTAAATTAATACTCCCATACCGTTCTGTAAACTTTCACGGCGGAAGCATCTCTCGCAAAAGTTTTCACCGGCGACCTCTTGCCCGCGCTTCCGATAAAAAAAAAAAAATTCGAAAATCTTCACCGCTCCCTAGAAGAATGCACTCTCCCTCACCTGCGGTCTTCCATTACTATCGTAGCACTTGTCCTCGTCCCTGAGATTGGGTATCCTGTTGAACTCGATCGCCGGATCGGGCTCGGCGCTAGCCACGCACCAGGCTGCCGCGAGCAGCAGCAACCTCAGCAACATCATCCTCCTCTTCTACTATGGCACTTTCACACACGATGCGGATCGGATACTCTCTGTACGCATACACGATAATCCCGAATGAAAAAAATATCAACTCGAGTATCTTCACAGAGTCATGAAAGGCTCGCACTCACTGGAGGCGGCGGCAGTTGCCACCGCTCGCGCACTCGTGTCCGCTCGAATCTCGGCGAGGCACTAATTCGCCTCCTCCGGCGCGCGCGCCTCGAACTGCTGCTGCTGCTGCTGCCAGAGAGGAAGAGAGAGAAAGAGAGAGAGAGAAAGAGAGAGAGAGCGCGCCGCGCTGCACACACGGCCTCTCCGGGGCAATTTCGAGTTTACAGTCGAGGCCGCATTCCGCGTTGGCTCGGGTGTTCCTCGGGACCGACACCCGTTCCTTCTCTCTTCGATCCGTCCTGAAGATTAGGCTGATGATGTCCTTCGAGGGCTGCGACGTTCTGGAAATGGAGAAAATTTTTTAGTCTCCGGAACATTGGTGTTAGTTTAACTTGCGAAGGAATTCGAAAGGGGCTTCCGCTTGGCTCGCGGGCTAATGCCTCGGAGGTTCGAGAAATCCCTGCCCATATTTGGATCTCCTCTCGATTTAACCCTTTCCAATTCCACACCCATTAATTACCGATGACGAGCGAAAACCGGCGCGAGGAAAAAAAACAACAAATCGCGCAATCGCGACGACACTAAACTGCGGGCAAAATCCATTCAGCTCCGGAACGAGGGACTTGCATTAATAGTCATCGGGTACCGAGAGAGCAAAGAGAGAGAGAGTGTGCATTTACGTGCGCGTGTACACACATCCCAGGCCGCTGGCTGTCTCGAGTTCGCAGAGAGACTGACTGGTATACATATAGGTAGACTCTCTCTCTCTCTCTCTCTCTCTCTCTCTCTCTCTCTCTCTCTCTCTCTCTCTCTCTCTCTGTCGTGTGCTTTCGCACGTGTTTCTATTTTCGGAGCAGACGTATACGGAGGGAGCCTACTCCTTCGTACGAGAAGAGACGTGCATCTCAGGCTTTTCTTTGCTTTGTGTGGGAAAATCCGAAAGCTTCGTTTCAAAGAGCTCGTGTTTACGTCTCTCCGCGCGAGCGTTACTGGATGACGATTTTTCGGTGGACGGTTAGTCATGCACCCATAGACAAAAAAATTGCGCTCCAAAGTTAACTGCAGGGAAGAAGAGCGCTCGTCACTCCGATTTCGATTTCGGAGCGAGCGAAAATCGAAAACAAACTCTCCGCACAGCGCAGTGTAGCACACACAGCCTCATGCTCGAGCATCGCGTACATAAATATATCGCGGACCATAGGAAACAGCCGAACGCTCGCGCGAAAAACGGAAGTAGCAGTCGAGCACAGTCGCACACAGTCTCCGCTGGCAGATAAATTCTGGCGCGCGCGCATACAGTCCAACGAGAGAGAGAGAGAGAGAGAGAGAGAGAGAGAGAGAGAGAGAGAGAGAGAGAAAAAAAACACGCACACGATAAGATGCAAAAGCCGCGAGAGAATATACAGAGTAAAGAAGAAAAGTCACGCACAAGCGACGCGAACGAACCTTCCGTCGTGTCGGCCGCGCTGACCGCAGTACCAGACTACCAGCCGGAGAGAGAAAACTTTTCGAGAGAGCAGCGCGTTGTAGGTACTGCAGCTCTCTCGCTCGCTCCCGCACAGCGCGGTAACTCTCTCTCTCTCTCTCTCTCTCTCTCTCTCTCTCTCTCTCTCTCTCTCTCTGTCTGTGTGTGTAGTCGGGTCTGTATGCGTGTACATGTACACGAGAGCGAGGGAGAGAAGGAAAGGAGAGCGAGCGCCTCCTCCGCACTAGACTCGCTCTCGACGCCCAACAGACTCCGACTGCAGCAGCGCAACCGAGGCTAAGGAGCGAGAAAGAGAGAGATAGAGGGAGAGGCTGCCTGCAGGCCGAGAGAGAGAGAGAGAGAGAGAGAGAGAATATGCAGGCCTCGTCTTGCTTTGTAGAGAGAGATGGAGGGTTTAGTGCCGCAGCGTTTTTCTCTCCTTCTCGCGAGACGTGCCTCTCCTTCACTCCTCTCTCTCTCTCTCTCTCTCTCTCTCTCTCTCTCTCTCTCTCTCTCTGTCTCGCTTATACGTATACAGCTCGTGCTTGTGTGTGTATATGCTTATATACACGTAGGTACTTTGGTTCCGCGTGCGGATCTACCTTTCCTCGCGCTGCTCGGTCTTTAAAAGCCGGCCGAGCGAGCTGCAGCCCTAATGATGCGCTCGCCGATGCTTCCTCATTGAAGAACCTGTAACGATTATTAACGATAATTCATCGAGCCTTTGTAGCTTTCTTTGAAATAAATTATGCTTACCGCACCAGACTCCTCGCCGGTACTCCCCCATGCATCTTCCTCCTCGCTCGACGTTCAGACATCTATTTCTGTTCCTGCTTTTTTTCCTCTTTGCGCATTGTATTCTCATTTCTCTCTGGCTCTTCAGTTCTTTTTTCAGACTGCGTCAGTGAGTACACTCTCCTTCATCGCGATCGGCAGGCTTCGCTGGAACAAAAAAATCGGTATGAGTCATACATCGTTTAACAGTTTCTGCAGAGAGTACACGGCAATTCTTCAAAGTAAAATTTTCGAGATAAAATCATATTTCACGGTGTAACACTGGCCGTTCGCTAGAATACCTCGTCCTTATCACGGGACCATTGTTCCCCAGAGGGACGATTTAACGAACCGCATATACAGGCAGGGCTCGTGGAAGGAATGCAGCCGCAGCGCCTATACGGCATGGCGCACGGCACAGTGTATACGTGTATTAGTATCGCGTCGACACACCGGAAGAAGCTCGGCGAATCCTGACGGCATCGCGATTGTCGTTCCGTTCATTAGAAGCGCTTTCAAGAATCGAAAGATTGATGCTGAGTTTCCTTCTGCTTATTTTGATACTTTGCATCGAAATATTTTATGCGATCAGCCTGAATTGCGCTCTTTGAAGTGAGCGAAAAAAAAATTAACGAAAGCATTTCCTCGAGTATTACACAGAGCCGCCATAAATTTTTATGTAACTATCTCGAACTAGCTCCACATACGAGCGTCGTTTCAAAATCCACTATCGCCACTTTTTTCTCTCCGCTCTATCGGAGCGGCTATAGATAAAGCTCTACTCCGAGTCCTTAATATTTCCGATCGGCTATAGACTGTACATCGTGGTCGTTCTCGTGAATGGCTCAGAGAGAAAAACACTCTGGAAAGTTAGAGGTCGGATGTGACTCTTTCTCGCTCTCAGGGCACATGATATAGATTATCAGCGTTTACCCGGAAACGACGACTGATATCGCCCAACCGAACACCCACTCTCGGGACAAGTCGTTCCTCTAATATCACTGTCCCTCGCTGCTGTGGACTGGGGAATCCTCCGCGTGGACGTACCATTTTGTTGCTTTTTTTGCAGACAGCCGAGGATAGAAGTAGTTTGTGAGGTGATCGGAAAATGCTCAGGTAATCAGTACTAAACGGAGTTCTAGTTTTATGCATTGAATGCATATTTATTGTTAATCGATAACAACGTTTCTCACAATACGCACACATAGAAAACAATATTTGGCTTTGAACTCTGTCTGGCTTATAATTATTTTTATCACGTATACATGAAGATTCGTGGGTATACGAGACACCATGGAAATAAGTTTGTAAAAACTTCTTATGAACATTAAAATGATGGGTCTCGTTCGTTGAATTATTTTCTTAATACTTGAAAAAACGAGTACAGTTTCAACTAAAAATCACATTTACATTTTTATGGCTAACCTGAGCTTTTCAGACAAAAATATTTTATGTACTAGATGACTTACATGGCACAAGTTTAAGGTACGATTCGAGAGATTACAATACGACTAAAAATGAAGCACACAACGTGCAAATCATTTATTTTGTATCTTGATAAACTGGTTGCCTTCCGCGCATTTTTCCCGACTTACAAAAATATTCATAAATGTATTATGCATTTTAATCAAGTGTATTTTTATCTTATAATAAGATATTCATCAAAGCCTTAAATTCTCGTCGTAAACTCTTAAATTAAGATTGCAAACAGCATTTATAAATTACTATAAATAATGAAAGCTTCTCCACAGAAGTAATGAATACTTCTTACATGAAAAAACGTAACTCTACCTATCAATCGCGTACAAGTCGTAACGCTAAACATCCAACAACTCCCTTTTTCACTTCAGTCATAGAAAAACTAACAAAATTTCGACTCTATGTGCAAAAAAGGCCAGCTACAACATAATGTAGTCATCATCGCCCATACGCAGCATTTCTAGTCAGCAAGCTATCGAAGTGCGTTTTGAGATCGTCAAAGTGGCGAAAGACGTCACGCGGATCGACGACTTTCTCATCGATAGGATCATCTTCGCGATTTATCAGGATGGCGTTCCAGTTGGCCGATCGAGCGCCCAGGTAATCGTTGTCCACGCGGTCGCCTATGTGTATCGCCTCGTCAGGTCGGATCGCTTCGTCTAGGTCGATCGAGGATAGTCTTAGGGCCTCCTGAGGAGATTTTAGAATATTTTTACTCAGGTTTTCGATACTTAATTCTGTGTTATTTGTTAGAAGAAAAAATGTGAAAACACACGATACTCTATTCAAATCGATAATAAGAAAAGTGCTAAAGACAAAACAGAGAAAAGAATTCAATCGCATGAATCCAGAGCATCAACAAATGCATTCCCATCGTGCAGAAAAGCGCAGCAGCAAGATCTCTCATATCGGTTTGCACTGCGAATACCATACATAAGCGCGCGATAAGTAGAGTCTTGGCGCCTCACCTGAAATATAGCCGGACTCGGTTTCTCGACTCCCAGACCGTAGGACGTGATCACGAAGGAGAAATAGGACCTGATCCTGGCATCGTCGAGAACTGCCTCGAGCCGCTCGTCGAAATTCGAGATGACCCCGAGGACGACTCGCGGCCGGCGCCGACTCAGGCTCTCGAGCAGCTCAGCCGTGCCCGGATACTTGTGCCAGCATCGGCTCGTGCTGTAGCACTCTATCAGGCTGTCCGCAATCTGCAGCATATACATATACACACATACAGAGTCCGTACGAGGGGTCAACGCTGATAACGAACGACCCGCTGGAGTGTACCCGGTTATAAGGTTCGAGAGACAGTGTAGCTGATAAGGAGCTGCGCGTGTGGCTTTCGAGGAATAGATGGGACCGGTGGATTTTGTGGACGATTGGTGCTTATGACATTTTCGATATTTATTTGGATATAGTTTATAAGAACAATCAAAGAAACGACCTCATTGATTGCATATTAGCATAAGTTGATACTATCAACTCGTTCAATAATTACATCGACATTCTTGCCTAATCAAATCATAATTTTTAACGCCGACTAAAGCGCGCTCGCTCTAATTAAAACTCAAGTCTAAATAACGTAGTTTATACTTGTACGCTATTTCCAATCGAGCAGCGAATGTTTGGATAAACAAGTATTTCAGTTAATTTGCACGAAAAAATAGCATAAAAATAATCTCCATTACGAGAGGCGCTCAAGTCACACGTTCTTCTTCCTTCACTATCGCAACGAGAAGATACGACGTCTGACGATGCGACTTCCTCTCCCAAGCGTATAAACAGCCGCTTTGAAATTCGAATTAGTCAAGGCTATTGAAGTGTAATTCTATAACTGTTCTGAAAAAATGGTCAAATCGTTATCTCCGAACCCCGGTCATTCCCACTACTCACCTTATCGAGCTTCTCAGAACAAATAGCCCGATCCTGATCTCTGAAAACTTCGTGCACGAGGGACCGCCACCAGTTCTGCCAGCCGAGCCCGGTGCTTTTGCCGAATATCGGATGCTCGTGCTCCAGGCGCTTGAAGTTCGTCTTGAAAGCGTTGGCTATCCTCGGGACGTCTATCCGGTCCAGGCCGTGACTCGCTGCTGCCTCGACGTAGTGCTGTTCCAATTTGGTCATCAGCAGGGTACCCGTCACGTCGAAGGTTATCAGTCGTGGTATCGGCAGGCGCATTTTGAATTTTGATGGTACACTGTGCAGCTCTCGAATGATGGATTCGCATGTACGGCTGAAAAAAATGAAGAAAAGAGAACTTATAAATATAGGGTGAACGTGATATTTTTAGCCGTTGTCGGAGGTACTGAAAAAGTTGGGTGAAAACGGTTTGTCGCTTTTTTAAAGCGGGATTAAAGTTAGAAAGAAAAGGCTAATTCATTCGCGAAAGCATTGAATCACAGTTTATGCATTTCAATGTTTTTACTAGCACTGATGCCAGTAGCTTGGCTCGGAAAGCACGAAACTGCAAAGTATGAATTCTACTGATAAAATAATATTAACCTTGGTTTTTGCTGATCGTGTTAAATTTTCGTCTGACAACATTCCGACGTCTGTATTGTTGTGACTTAATTATTCCTTTGTCTAAAGACTTAATTCTTCTTGATGTAATCAAACGCTGACACTTTTATATCCATGCATAGCATTAAAGTACTAGACATTCTGCATATGAAAACAATCCGTCATTCGTTTATTTCAGCACGACGATAACATACGAGTTATGACAAAAATATGTGCATTTGTGTGGTTAGGTTGACGTCTGCTACATATATATATATATATATATATATATATACATATATATGCGTATTCGTTTCTACACAGTTGTGTAACCGTTTTTTCGAAAATCAAATACAGTAATCTTTTCAAAGCTGCGCCTAATTAACCACAACAAAGCACAAAAACGACGAAGATAATAACGCGCAGTAGCCCTCCCGGCAACCCCCTGTAGAATCACAACCTCAACCTACATACTTACAATATTTATTCAATCTTTGAGCAAAATGCAAATGACGTCACTTTCGGTCTACTTATACAAGGATAGCTGGCAAACCACGCTCGGCATAAGTATAAACAACGCGACGCGCGAGAGCATGACAAAAGCTCAACCTATACATGTCTCCCGAATCAATCAATAACTATAATAAATCGGACGTTTACCTCGACTACTGCATCCGCTGCACTACTCGCCTGAGCGTCTTTCTCCTCCTCGATTCTTCGAACCTCCTCGAAATAATGACAACAAACCGCGAGGCGAAGATTTCGACCACCTCGTCCGCACCGCGTGAAAATTGCGAATCGCGTTTGCCAAGGTGAGCTGAGAAAGAGATAGAGAAACATGCGCGCGTGCAGCGGCGGCACAGTGATGCAAGCAAGGCACACAGCTGTGCAGTCGTAGGATTTCTCAGTGGACACGTGCTGCCATCGCACGAGCGTCGCGTCAAGTCTCGCCGTTGGCGGGAATTAAGAAGGATAAAAATAGAGCACTTCCGTACCGCCGATGAGCTTGGGTTTTGTGTGAGCGACAGGTGATCTTGCTATGCGGCTGAAGACGATATATTTCTTTGTTCCTTCTCTTTCAAAGTAAAGGAAGAGATTTTAAGATTTTATGATTTTATTACATAATCTACAAATGCTATAAACTTTTAGTGCTCAGCTGGCGGCAAAATTAAAAATCTTTCTGGTAAGATAAAATTGATGATATGATAAGGAGTGCGCGATGCGCACTTAGATTTCCCAGTTATTATACAATCCAGTGGTAAAGGAATAACAAATTAAAAAATGTCAGGATTATTTTCTACACAATACTTTAATCAATGCTTAACAAATGGAATAGTACATAATACTTCGCACAGTATGTACAGTTACTGCGAGTATGCGATAGAAATGTTCATCTTTTCTCAAACCTTGCAATGTACAGAAGCGCTTGTTTTTAATAATCAAAATCGCTGTGACAGCAATACATTAATAAACATTACGTGATATCAGATCGTTAAAAAAAAACATGTATGAATCTTGTAAGGTACATGTTGAATCGGTCGATTCCAAACGTAAAAAAATCTTATACATCTCGGAGAGTATACAAAATAAAAGATCTATAATAATGGTACATCGTTTATATATAAACTAAGTTCGAACGGAAAAACAATGGACATTTGTGAGTCGAGGTCTGGATAAAGTATAGAGATATATGAATTAGAAAGACTCTCTCGTTCATGGCGAGAAGACAAGAAAAAATGCACATTATCGTAGTATATTACAGCGGTATCGTTAAAACTAATCGGAGAACGACATTCGGTTTCTTTATATACGGAGTTTTGTTAAACAAAAAAAAAAATTATAGAGAAAAACAAACAGTTTAGGCAGGAATGCGCTGCTTTAGCCATCGTGTACATATATACAGGTAACCAAAACGCAATACGCACATGAGATCAGCCGATTGCCGATTGCCAATGCAATTCTCGTTGCATCAGCGTCCAAAGGGCTGCGAGGGTCGTTAGTACAGGCTATTTTCTCATAATTATTTACAACAGTTTAAAACTGGTGCAGTAGTCTGCAATAATAAAATTCATTATTCACAATGATTAATTAAGTACTGAATATCTATCAATTGTGATCTTTTATTCATATATAGATTGACTCGAATCAAGCGATCTTGCTGTACTGTTAACTACAGACTATTAAACGAGGCTTTAAATACTCAGCATAAACGATTACCCCATAAATGGTACAATATTTAAAATCGAGCGTTTCGCAACAAGACATTTTGCACAAAAAACAAATACATTTGAATTAACAATTTCATTCGCTTCAAATAACAGCTAAGCAACCCTCGCATCCGCTCTATTGCCCGTTCTCTCGCTCGCAACTTATTATTTATAAAGTATATATACGTACACCCTTTCTTTCTTAAAAACACTTGACGCGCCTTTCGTCCCACGAACGAACGCCTTATTTTATTGTTTCAGTTTTCTTTCTGTAACGGAGAAAAAAACGCTCTCCTAATCTCTCATTGCGAAAAAGTCTCTAGAGAAGAAAAGATATGGGAACGTCGCCACGAAACGCCTCTTTGATATATATAAAAACGTTATAAATATTGCAAAATCTTTTTACCTTCCTTTTTAGTTATTTTTTCATTATAAATATAATTCTCTATCAAATTTAGTATCACTTCACAGCGCAAAGCTATATAGTCCTTTTGTTTTGCCTAATACACGCGCAAGACACTTGTGCGTTAATTACTTTTTCATTTCATTTCACTCTTTGATTTGGCGATTGCATTCTACACTTGATTTTTCTTGTTTGTATCTTCCGCTTTTCATCACTTATTCTTTCTTACAAACGTCGTTTGTTGTACAAGTGTGCAAACAGGTAATATATTTTTTATAAATCTTTTTCGCTTTTCTATTAACAAACACTGCTTTAAAACGCGCAATTCTCCATTACACATAGGTTCGGCTTATTTCACTTTGCGACGACGAAATGCGCTTTTGCCAAGTACAAAAACACGATAGTATTTATATTATATGAATGATAACTTATAAAGTGACTATATATGTATATATTTATATCTAACATTATACGCATTACATAGTAGATTGTGTTTGTGTGACTGATGGATCGCTTAAAAACTAAAAGATATAACTGTTTTCTTATTACACATTTTTAAATGCACTCGGGAAAAAATGATTTTCCGAATACGCTCGGACGAAGTTTTTTGCCTTCTCATCGTTTGTGTCCAAATACGAATTGTTCCGTTTAAAACATTACACAAAAATGTATTCATTAAAATAAATATTCACTATAAAAACATAATTCTAATTTAAAAAGAAGTACTGAAAAAAGCATTCGTGTTTGCTTCTCTGAAATAAATAGCTTTTACTTTATGAAATTTGTAATGCGTGCATACCGAGACCAAATATTTGTTTGCAAAATCTAGTTCATTTTTCAACATTTTTATCTGATTCAAATAAAATATTTTGCAGATTACAATTTTTTATTTGGCATACCGTTATTATGCACTAAACGATGTGTTTTCTTTTTCTCAGTCAAAATTAAGTCTTTGGAAGATAAAAGAAAATCGTCGACAAAAATATTGTTACAAAATTTGACAAGATTTGACAAAAAGAACAAACACGAACGTACATTTTTTCGCCAAGTCACTCGCGAGTAGCAATGATTACGATAATATTCTATGCTTTGGCGAAGCGAAACTTCTGTCTCTTTCTCTCTCGTTAATGACGAGCGCCTCGCCAAAATAATATAATTATGCGTTTCATCTCTCTCCTTTCTGTGTTATAACTATATGCGCGCGTCCCTCTTGTCCTGCAACTTTGTGGTTGTGATCTCGCTTCGACTAAGGCTTAGACACGTGCGTGAATTTATACTATCTAATTGCATCTAAATTTCTCTGAAAAAATTTAGAGAGTCGGAAAGTACTTGCTTCAAACGAACACTTGTCGATACAAAACTCAGCCATTTACTTTTAATATTCTCCTCGGTATTCGGTTCTTTTCAAGAATCTCAGTATTTAAATACAAAAACTATGAAACTTTATTGGATTTTTTTTTTGTTACTTTTTTTCGTGTAATTTTAATATAAAAATTGCGCTATTTTGTTTTGTAAAAATAAAGCTCTGTAAATATTATATAAAACTTAAAAATAAAAACAAGTTTCACAGTTTACATGTACGTTAACTCTTCATACTATATTATTATGCTAAACTCGAGTTCTTTAGTAAGATAACTCATTGCACTTGTAGGTTAAAGTCTTATTTTTTCAATAAAAAAAAAATTATAGTATAACTACATATAACTTATAAATAAATTCTATTCATAAGTAATAATACATAGTTATATATAACTACATTTCATGTTTAACACCACCATTAGACATAACAGTTGACTTTGCTTTGCATAGACAGCAAGTGGACACTTTCCTTGAAATTCATTTAGCTATGTGAAGCAAGATCATTTCAAAGTTTTGCAGGATCAGAGAAGGCGCATCGCACCTAAGTTATCGATGTTCAATTACATTGAGAACAAAAACAATCTCAATAATTATCATCACCTCATTTCAATTTGCATTACAAGATATATGTACAATTATATATGATAAAGATAACCATCGAGATAACGTGATAATATTTTATGGCAGTCGTCGTATTTTGTATTGTTAGAATCTTCTCATATATATATATATAAAATATGTATGTATGATGTGTGTACATAATGCATATACGTATTTTACAAATCTCACCTATTTCCTAGTAGTTGTATGTAAAAAAAATTATCTGCTTAATACATCGATCAGTCTCACAATCGTATTTAATATTTGAAAAAGTATGTGTAAATAATCTATGACGCATGAATAGGATTAGGTGGAATTCTTTGTTAAGCTGCAACTTCTCTTTTTTGTACATTGTGGCTGCTATGTTATTGGTTCTTTCGCTATAATCCAAATTCTTACTAGATTAATAAAGTCATCAGTCGAAAGTAAGTCTTTTTCAAATCAAACACTTCCTAATGAACACAATGAACACATTTTGCTTAATGCAAGATGTATTGACATTATAATCAAGAACTATAATTAAGTTGTGTATTTGACGACGAACAATGATTTACTATGAAAAGTCTGGGAAGTTGGTTTGACTTAAAAATTAATCATTTTCGATTTTCCAATCTCGACAAAATTTTAATTATCCTGAAGCGACCACGATATTATTTATCTCATGAAATACGCACTCGTCTTTATTTCGTAAATTTGCTTACTGGACACGTTTTGCACGATCGAAGTCGCCAAATATCTTTTCATTATAAATTTAATAACGATTTTTTTTTCAATTTCATCTTTAAATTACGGTATCACAGCACAAGTCGTCTTGCTACTTCAACCATTAAATATGACTCTTCAACAATCTTACGTTGTGGCAGTTTATGCGAGCATTCGTTAAATGTGCTTAGATACAAACGGTACTTAGTATAGGAATGTAATGACTGCATTATTTATTATTTATTCACATATATAAACATCTTGTCAATAACCAACTGCTTTATAAAAAGTGCAAGTAAATGACAATATTCGATTGACTTTGGAAGATTTTCTTCTTAGTTTCAGCTAATTCCATAATAATGGAACTTATGCATGAGGTAACGTTATTTTACTCTTACATTCATACACTGTACCAAGATAACAATTAACTTAGAAGATTTCATTCATAAACACTTTTATTGACATAAACTCTCTTTCTTCTAAACTCTACTCTTTATTTTCGATTTCACTATTTTTAGAGAAAAATTACTGATCATACTCTTTTAACACGGTGTGTCAACAAGGATAAACGTGATTGTCTTGCTTATACTCAATAGCTCCAATCAATATTATTGAAGCACCCGATTCTAATATTGTTCTTTGAAGTGATATGTAAACTCTCGAACACGTCAAAGAGATAGAAGAAGAGAGTTGTTGTTGATAAACTTATAAGCTTTCTTTATTTTGTTACGTATGTACAAACAGCGTCAAACATCTAAACATGTATGAGGCTGTAATAAAGCTGGCTCTTTGAGCAGGTAATCTAAAGTCATTTGGTCCGTAATTATGAGTTGAAGTTATTAGAGTCATGGAATCTGCCTTAATAGATTTATTCTGAGAACGCGAAGACATCCCTAAAATTTTCTCTTCTACAAACAAAGACATTCTTTTATCACATTAATATGATTTGTCGCTAGGGCTACGTTCGAAGTCATATATAAATTTTATTTAATAATTAAAGAAAGACAGAGAACATATTTTTAAGATCTAATTTTTCCCAAATTAGTTTGTATAACTAGTTACTTCACAGCCAGCCTGAGTGAGAATACTATACTAGTGACAAACGATATTTTCTCTCTATTGGAAGATCCTTGTCTGTTTCGAGAAAATTACGGGCTAAACAAACGAGCGACTTTTATCGTACAAAACGACACGTAATAACTTAAAGCATGCGTACTTCACAGAGAGAAAGCTGCAACTTTGTGTCATAAATATATTTCTTTATGTATATAATGTGTGTATATCTATATATACACGCGCAACTTACATCTGACCATACTCTAGAACGAAGAAAAAAATAAATTAAGATGTCATCGCACGGAGATGCGCGCACTGGTTGCTCGAGAGAAAGTGTCTTCATTGCTTGTGTCGAATTTTCGTAAAATCTTTAATTCCGTAACCGTAATAACGTACTGAGCTGACAAACTGTCGTGTTGGCACATTAAGTTATAAGAAAAATATTTTAAAAATAGAAATCATTAAAAATAAGTTAATATTTCATTCTTGTAAATTAATGTGCAGATAACGTGATGCATTGTAGTTCAGGTAACGAAGTATCATTCTCTGCTCACCAGTTGCCTACAACCAGAAAACCCATATATACAGACTCCCGAAAGATACTTTAGTATTGCACAATAATTGCGTATCCGAAGAGTTCAAACTCTAGGTTTAGCCGGTAATTCGCCTTACCGAAAGATTAGAAAATACAACACAAGCAAGGATAAAAAAGGCAAAGAAAGAGAAAAATCGAGGTACCGGCGCACGCATAACAAGCGAGATCTACGCGGGCGTAAGTTTAATTGGCGAGTGACTGCCTTTGAGACGCAGAGCGCAATGAGAAATCTACGGCAGTCGGCACGGTAAGAGCTGCATCGACAGCTCGCGGGGTGCCGCTTAAGCTGAGCTTGGCCGAGCTTACGAGGGCTACTGGCTTGCACAGAAGCTTAATCGGTACCTTGGTTCCACCGATCGAATTTGCTTTCAATCGCACGCTCGTCGAGACTGGCATTATCTTATCTGATTTCAGCGCTTGCACTTTACTGACCGGCTTGACTGTAACAGAGAATAAAAAATGACAGAATTAGTTTAGTTGTTTTAAAATTATTCAAAATTTAATGTCGGCAATAGTCATCTTTCTTACCAGGTTTGGCACTGATATCAAGTGCTTGTGCCGTCGGCGGCTTGGGTGGTTGTTGCTGATGGTGTTTCTTGCTCTCGCCGGCGATTCCCTGATTAGAGTCGTCGTATCCGGAATCAGACGAGGAATCGCAAAAACCTTTACCTTTGCCACTGACGACAGAACCTTCAGTACCAGACTCGACGCTGTGCGCCGGACTAGTGGACGCTGAGCTATGGCAAGGACTAGCCGAGGCCGACGAATGCGCCGGACTTGCGCCTGCCATTGTCGCAGTGGCTGCGACTCGCTGCCGCTGTTGTCTGGCTAGACAACCAATACAGGGTTTGAACAAGCTCGGTTCGATCAGCACCTCACCCATCATGCCCACAAATATTACTCCACAGCACACGTTCTTCCTGATAAGCAAAAGATTGATTAGATTTTTTATGAATTCATTGTCGTATTCATTTTGCAAAAAAAAAAGAAATAAAAATATAAGTTACCTTTTGAAGTAAGTTAGGTCAATGAAGTTGCTAATGTCTTCTTGTTCCTGATCAATATCTAGTCTCTTCTCTCCTACTGCAATATCATCGCTTTCTGCTGGACTGCCAGCTCTGCTAGATCCTTTGCTACCAGTACCAGGCAAATATTCTTCTGCAAAGACACAAATACTCTGTTTATTACATGTTTTAGCACGATTGATTTGGAAATCAGGTATACCAATACCTGTTAAAATATTCCAATATACTCTCATATGACTTTCAAAAACGTTAGATAAATTTGTGAATTCAACAGATATCGATAACCAATACCTGATTCAAAAGTATAAAACAGTGATAAAAGCTTTTTATCGATTGCAGTTCCATATTGGTAAATTTTATCACTTATTTAAACAATGATAATCAGTCTAATTCTTACTTCTTACATAAGAACCGTACCTTTTCAAAGTCATTAAGTTGCATGAACTGCAAATATAATTCATCGCTGCTAGAAAGCGAACTGTTAATTCGTACAATATAAATCATTCTCTCTCTGAGAAGCGTTTCTTATTCAACCCGTGTTACGGCAGCTTTGCGCAGAGCCTTTAACCCTACAATGCCACCCTATAAAAATTTCCATCTGAAAAATATATGTTCAAATACAAGTTCCAAACCTGTCAAGTCATCGCTTATGGCAGGGCTCTGCTCGCGATCTCTGTCATTCTTCAGGCAAACGCGCTTCTTCTTGAGAATTTTTTCAAACTTTTCTGGTTCCTCCTTGGTGACCACCTTCTTCTTATTCTTTGCTTTGAACTTGGTCAAGGACTTGATTCCTGGACCTGCACGAGCATCCACCACCTGTCACCAAACAGATTGAATTATTATTTTCAAGAAAAAGTAGAAGTATTAGCTTGTAATGACAATGAGAGTAAGAAAAAGAACCCACATGTCTCCAATTGCGACTGCTTCCAGCAGGTAGCTTCTTCCACCTCTTTACTAGGAGAACACAGGCATTGCAAATTTCCCCGGTACGGCGCTCCTCCAACTGGAAGCATTTTACAAAGTCTTCTTCGTACTTCTTGCTATCCGTAAATCTTGAACTGCTGGATTTGGCTTTGCAGATACAGCATCCGGTGCTGGACCGATAAACCTTTGGCTTGTGAAAACTGAACATCTTGGCCTTTGCTACTTTTCTACGTTTTCTGTAACACAATAAAATGAAAACCATTGTTAGAACTGTGCTTCAACAAAAACCGTACACTCTTCAAATATAAAATCACACATGGCTTTTGAACGTTCAACAAAACGAACGTCTTTCTTCTTTCAAAAGAAAAATTGAACGCCATCCCAACTTTATGGCGTAAATACACACTATATAGTATACAGACAAGCCATGCCGCCTGTTCGTAGGTCAGTGACCATGACACAAAACGCAACCCCGAGTAAACCGGCACGTTCGGAGCACGCGTTGTATATAATATGCAAATCCACCATTATAAAAAAACACCACTCGTCACAGCAACAAACCCGCATATTCTCTTTCCATCGGCTTCTCGAAGCGTTCGATGCTCCCAGTTGCAACTATGCACTCCTGATGCGTTGTGCCCGAAAACCGAAAACTAAGTACTTAGACGCGCCGAGCGGCCGGCGGTGCGGCGGTGGCGTCGCCTTTGCATCGCGCGCCAGAGCTACTTTCCCCCTTTTATACATACATATATATACAGTGAGTGCGCGTGTACTCGCAACGTACCGAAGAAGTCTACGGCGAATCGGGGCGAGAACAGGTCGAGTAGCGTCGATGCACTGCTGCTGTACTTTCGGCTGCACTTACTATAACTGTTATTGTTGTTATTGTTGGCCAATAAGGGTAATGACATATTGCTTGCCGCGGGTGTGGCAACCTCGAGCTTCTCCGCTTCGGGAGCTCCTTTTAGTGACAGAGAAAAGCACTTCGCGAGTACAATACAATACGATACTCTGTGCTATAAGTGCAGTAATACACAGTCCACGCGCTCGGCCGAGAGAAAATAGGTCGATCGAACCTCTCCCGAGCAGACGCCGCCGCCGCGTCACGTCGAGACACACTGCGTATATATATATAGGTATACAACACAAGCTTCGTTAGCGCGGAGCACCGAAGTCGCGTTTTCTCCCCCTCGCAAGGGGTTCTTGTTTTTTTCAGCACTAGACAGACAGACTCCCCTCCTGTCGCGAGAGGCACAGGCGTGGATTTAAAAGGACTCGCCGTCCCGTTCCTTGTTCCCGAAATTGAGACACGGAGGGAATATGAGATACAAGCGCGTTCGGTCGACGACTGCGACTAGCGAGACTCTGCGATGTTTACGTGAGCCCGTGCACGCGAGAGCGGCGTCGTTCTGTCATTCGGGCGGTGTGTGTGCGTCGGGGAGACTATAAGTGGGGGACGGGCCGATGCTTTGCGGAGCGGACGGGGCGAGACGGTGCGCTGCTGCGCAGTTTTTTTATCCGCAAGTATACATTACTGCTTTTATCGATCCTTTGATTAGTCGCTCAAGTGACATTCTGAAGATCGAATTGTACGATCGGCCAGCTGATCGCATGGTTCGGAAAGGAACAGCTGTGTTCTCGAGACAGCTTCCAAAATGCGCCACAGGTATCCATCTGGCGCCATTACCGAGTCGAGAAAATTCACGTTTCCCAAAAGTTTCCATCTCTCTTCCCCATGCCTATTCCTTCCAGTTCTTTCTCTCGTCGCAACTGCAGCCGTCGTCCTATCTTTACGCGTATCCTTTACACAAATATCCACCTACGCACGTCGGGAGCGAACACCCCGAGGGATCGCGGAGGAAGAGGGAGAGCGGCAGCCGCGGATAAATCGAGAGAGAGCGCGGCTATTTTTAGACGGATTCCACGCGGCGTTATTTTTTCGTGTGAATATATTTTCGGGCTGGTGATCTCGATTTTGTTTTTCTCTCGCGAATTTCGGCGGAAAAAATACGCGCGCGGGAGGATCCTAAGCGAGCGTCTCTTCTCGTTATTGCGAGTGTAATAAACAACGGGGAAAAGCTGATTGTGTCAACAGTAGGACGGCGACGAAAATAAACGGAGTGCGCTATAAATATAAGATATCGTATTCGGATAAACTTTTTGCGCTGTTGCGAAACTCCGTGGCAATTGATTCGGGAGCTTTTTGCTTCCACGCAATCAAGCTTCCAAATCTTCGATATATCGATCGCACTTGAACTTGGTCTTGAACCTCGTCACCGCACCATCGCAACCCTCGATAGGAATTATTAAATCCAATTAAATCCATCAGCCGGCGGCAATCGCGTTCTATTGATTTACAAATCGTACACCTCAGCTGTATACGCATTAAAATTTATATATACCAGCGACTCAGTCCGCACAGCGTAAAAGGGCCTCGCGACACATCGAATCGTACCAACCTCTCCCCCAATACACACACGCACATACCCTATATATATATATGCATCAGCCTTTCTCCCGCCGGTTCTCCAGCGCGCGCGCGCACGCACGCACGCGCTCTCCCTCTTCTTCCTCGCGACCAACCAGCGCACGCACATAACGGAGGTGTGTATGGAGCGACAGCTGCCCGCAAAAATTATCCATTTCTCTCTCTCTCTCTCTCCCGTCTAGATGGAAAAGTAGGGGGCTCGCTCCCGACCTCACCCGAAGCCCGGCGAGTTGCGTTCCCACAACCGGCGGCAGCCGATGTCTGGTACAAGTATAATATGAAAATCGACTGTGTGCGTATGCCTGTGAAGTCTGGTTCTCGCGAGGCTGTGTGGGTGCTGGAGCTTATACGGCGGGGGAAGGACGGTTGAAGTTTGCAGTTTTTTTTTGTTTTTTTTTGACTGCGCGAAGCGTCGATCTTGCATGGCAACCGAAGAACTTCGAGGCTGTTGTTATATGTTGAGAGATATTCATTGGTTTGATAATTATATGCGAAAGACGACGGTGCGCAGGTGCGGTCGGTTCTGTATACTACGATTTCCAGTTTGGCTTGTTTGCGCGAGTAACTTTGTATCATATACGCGTATGCGTCTAAGCGCTATAGTTGCACAAGTATCGTATAATTAATAGTATGTAGAAAAAGCGAATAACGATTCGATCATTACGACCATGCGTTCGTTCCGCATTTGCCATTCCAGAAGAGCGAAAAAAATCGCGTTGCATAAATCGCGCTCTCGAAAAGCAGAAGAAGAGAAAAAACACACGCAAACGCTTGGGAAAATCGATAATCGTTACATAAAATCCTTCTCGCGATTATAAAGCGCAAAAAGTATCGAATCGACGCTGTTTGAAAAATACGCACGCATGTAATACCTATGAGATATGCACTCGATGTAGCGATAACGCCTAGCGCGCGAAACGTAAACAGAAACTTATGCAATAGCTCGACAGCGCGCATCGAAGGCGATTCTTTCCGTCGACTGCAATAGACTCAATATTATAGTTTTTAAAAGACGTGTTTCGAGAGAATCGACGGACTTGAGAGATCGTCTGTTTTGCATCGAAGACTATGGAAGCTTCGCCGGTTGGTTCAGGAGAGTTTACGATGCGAGTTTGAAAACAAGCGCTCGAATTCGATTTAATTGAAAGATTGTGGATGCAGTCTTGTGCGATGTTTGTTATTCATCTCGGGCGTGTCTTTTGAAAGCGCTCGACGAAGCAATTGTAAAGATAAAGCGACCGGTAAGAAGCCAAACGGTATTGTATCGAGCTTATCCGTGTGTATTGTAACATGACGATGAATGATTCGAGGACAGCGACGTGCTGATATAGTATACATGAATTACGATCTAGATTTGATTTGCAAAGGAGTTTTACTTTACTTTTCAGATTTGCCAGCTTCGCTCAGTCCGAATTTCCGCGAGAACAAAAGCACGAGTAAACTTCTCGAAATTATTCCCGCACGCACATCATCTGATTCGGGGGAGAGACGACGCCGTGACAAGACGCGATTATCTGCCCCGCACATTACAAGACGGGCGAGAAGCGACTCGAAAACAAGGCGTCTGCGCATGCGTAGCATCTTTTATTTTAATTCGCGAGAGGCGTTCGACCTCGAAAACGGGCCTGTCAAATATACACTCGGCGCAAACAATTTTTTCGCCAGAGTTTTTTATTTCGACTCGAAGATCCTCGGCACCGCGCGATGTTTAGAGAATTTATCGCCGCCGGTATATCGTCAATATTGACATCGACGAACTGCATTGAGCAACGGGGCATCGGAATTTTTCTGCGGCGGGTAACCTGTTGCGCCCGCAGTAGTTACAGGCGGTTCGATCGGACGACGTCTGGAAAATCGATCGAGGGAAAGTTTAAGTACTCGTCACAGCTAATATTACATACACTCCGATCTCTATAAAAATATTTATCTCGATTAAGTCGATAAATTACTTCGATCTGCTGGACGTCGATTAAAAAAAAATACATCGTGCAAAAATCAAAACACTTAAAATTCCTCTCGAACCATAACACACACACACACACACACACACACACACAGAGCCGAGCTATAAGATCTCTCTGCGCGGCGGCAAGCGTCGATGGCGTGCCTCCGGCGCGCGAATCTGTGCAAACCGGCCTTCGCTCTCGCCGGCAAAAAGGAGCGGCGGCGGCGAATGAACGGCTTTGCACTCGCGCAGAGAGAGAGAGAGAGAGATCGCGACAAAACAGCCGACGAGTTCTATAAATAGAAGCCACGGCGCGCCGGCGGCCGTTCGCCACTACGGGATCGGGGTAGGATAGCACAATACTGCGTGTGCAACACGTGCGCGCGCACGCGCACCTCAGACGCTCCTTCCCTGATATTTTGCAGGCTTTGTTTTGATTCGCAGAGTTTTTCCTATAGATTTTAATTTTTATAGAGTGGGTCGATGGTTTTTCGAAGGGTTGCCTGAAGACGATTTCGAACATAACGTCGTTATTGTGGTCCGATCGAACGTGGAACGCGCCTGAACAAAACGAGTCCTACTGCGCAGTTTATCGAGCTTCTGCGAGCGACTCGCGAAAGCGGTTCTCCACCGGTTGCGCGCCTGTACACGCGTCTCTCCCCCTCTCGCTCCCGACAAGTCGCGGTTTCTCTCTGTGTCTTTTCGCAGACTCCGTTGTTTCAATATTCTGTCCCATATTTGCACTCCAATACGCGCGGTTCGCGTGTACCGATGCTTAATCACTGTTTACCTCCACCAACTGGTTTATGGAATTATGTAAGCTCGCGGTTATTATAACACAATTGTTATTTTTCCTATAAATTCCGACGGCAGCTGGCCAACCCTGGCCTCGCGAATCCGAGCATCGATCATAAATTTCGCTCTCTCTTTCTCCGGCTAATAATAAAAACTCGCGCAGACGTTATTAGCGAGAGAGGAGTCCATCTCCGATTATGTTAATCGTTTTCTCCCCCCCTATCTCTCTTGCAGCGCCCGCAGAACTGGTTCGTCGCGCGCGCTTGCCGAAAATAGATCCGAAAATACACATCATCAACAGAGAGAGAGAAAGAGAGCGGAGCAGTCCGAGAGCCCCCGATAAAGAGCCCGTCGGAGGAATAAAATTAAATGCCCGCAAAAAAGGAGGAACAAGGACATCGAACCAACCATATTTCGGCGCTGCGTATACGAGTGAGTATATATTCGATCCGAATAAAGAGACGAGAGTCTGCGCAGGGTACAACGCTTGCTCGCAAAAACTCCGTTATTTCGAGAGCAAACTCTCGCGCGCGATATTATAGAGTGCGAAGCGGAGGCATCCAGGAGAACGAGAGCTAAATTGCGCGTGCGGTTCATTTTATTTCTGCTGCCGGAATTCGGGGCGTCGAGCTATAACTAATTCGCGAGTGTACATCGTTGAGAATCGATTGATTATATTAAAACGGATGGCTGCAATAGTGATCTCGGCGGTCGTTGACTCGTGAAATTTCGTCAAGGGGTAAAGAGAAACACCGTCTGACCCGCGGCGAAATACTTAATAAGAAGAAAAACCTTCTCACATCAAGTGTAGAGTGAGTATTGCCGCACACTGCTGTGTGCAAGAGAGAGAGACTGACAAACCACCTGTCGCGCGTTGACCTTTTCGATTCAAGGCGACCTCGCACACACACACACACACACACACACACACCCACACACACAGAGAGAGTCTTACGACCGTATGTAAGCGCATATGGTAGAAAAAAACTCACTACCGTGTATGTCCTGCATTTTAATACTGCTCGTATATTTTCGCTGGGCATCGTAAAAGAAGTAATGGAGCAATGGCTGCTGTAGAGGGAGAGTAAAAATATGTCCGTGAAATTGTGGAGTTTATAGGTTTGATTAAATTTGCTCGGTGAAACAGTGACACGAGATTTGAATGGAGAATATATATTCTTTTCGCGGATGATTTGTGGATCTTGGACTTCGCTTCCTGTTTTAATGTGTTTGGCGACCGTTAAACATTGCAAACGAGAGACTTTCACATTCCCTTGGCTTTGAAAAAATCGAATTTCAATTTACGAGCTATTTATGTATACGTCGCGTGGAAGGTCGATGCAGGAATCGTGCACAATTTCTTATTGATTATTAATAAAAATGTGCATAAACCCGGCTGGTTTACCGTATCGCTAACATTTTGCAGAAACGAATTGAAAGTAGATCGTCGTTATGGAGACAGGCGAGCAACGACCTTCCTCAACAATAAAACTCAATCCCTAAGCATCGAGAACACGACACCCCTTGTACACGTCTCTCGCCTACATTATAATAATATACACTCAGAGCGACGAGCCTCTCGGTGCATCGCTCTTTATCTCTCTCTCCGGCGTACAGTTTCTTGAAAATAAGGTACCGGATCGAGCTCTCCTCCGGCTCTATATAAAACGCGTCGCAGAGTATATAGTGGGTCCGTAAAGTGATCCACAAAAATAAACCAGTTTTCCTCCAATGGCCGGCCGAGTACGTGCGTATAATACACATGTAAAACGCTAACCACCAGCGCGCTCGGTCCCTTTCCTTTCGGACCGGCTGTCGTTTATGTGTGCACATGTGTGTGTGTGTGTGTGTGTGTTGTTTTCAACGCGTACGAAGGCCTATGAAAGTGCAGCGCGAGGTCGATTGGTTTTCTAGCGCTGCAGGGCGCGAGAGGATTGACACTGGGAGGTTGTTGGCGCGAGAGTTGAAAGTAGGGATTTGAATTTCCCGCCGGTTTTTAAACGCAGTAATAATGTTCGTTGTATTTTTTCAAAGAAAGCTTCTCAATATCGTGTCGTTCTGCGATTGGGGATCGACGATGCTTGATTAAATTTTACGAAGGTCAATGACGCAGTCTTATCAGTTTTTAAAATCTTGAAACTGCGGCAGATAAGATAGCGTGTTTTGATCGTTTGCCATTATCTTTATACTTAATGCGTTAAATGCATTTTCCGCGAAACTTAATTAGCGATTCTTACGCCGAATTCACGGTAATAGACGTTACAGAAGTTGATGTAACGTGCGGACATAAATTAAATTTACCTTCTCTCAGTCATATTTCGATCAGCATCATGAATCCCTGAACGATCAAGTAATTGCATACAACCAGTTCCTCAAAGTCTTTAACTGTTTGCTCGAGGCAATGTCAATGCTATACCTCACCCCACTTATCACTCCCAACCAGAGTACGATACAAAGTTATGCACTATAACACTTGCAAAATCACACAACCCTTTTTCCAAATGTCCGCACCAAACGAATCAGTTCTCAACTCCACAGCCTAAACCACCATCATCAGCCTATACTTGAATCCAACCCTCCGCATTATCAGCTAATTCGCAGCAAAACAAGAATGAATCTAACGCAGAGAGAAGACACGATCGACGCGCAGCGAGACGGCAAACGGGCGACTGTAGGTGCAATATGAGTGTAAAAGCCTATAACGTGCACTGTAGGGGGAGTCAAGAGAGAGAAAGACTATGCGGCTCGCGATCGGCATGGCGCCCGGCCCGATGTTGCCACGTGGTTCCTCGGCGAATCGCGAGCCGTCTTACTTCGCTTGTACGTGACCGTTTTTCCCCCACTGCTTCCCCTTCGCTCGCAGCACAGCCTTTTATCTGTGTCTTTCTTGCACTTCGCGAGTAGCTATATTTAGGAAACTCGCTTTATCTTTGGCCAAAGCTTTTGTTTGGAAGCATGGACGCGGTGTCGTCGCGCACTGCGTCTTCGCTTTTAATTCGCACTGGTTTATAGGACTCTTCTTATTGTTTTTCAAGTATAAGAGTCGCTGATTTGATTTGCGAGACTCGGATTGGCGCGCAAGATCGAGATACACGGTTAGAGTTTGCTGCCGAATGTATTTTCGAGCTGTTTGTGAAAAAAAGCATCGGAGAGATAAGCGTATCTGTGGTGTGTGGATTCGAGGAGAGAGTGCGATTTGCAAAAAAAGCATCGCGATCAGTTATAAAATTCCGCGTATCGCGCGAGCGAACTTTTTAGGCCGGCTTTTTATTTCGGTCCATATTGCGATAAGTCCCGATTTAATTTTGCGCTTTATCAGCGCTGAGGATAGGAGAGAAGCTGGCGTTAACGATGTATTAATATTTGATTACGTTTTTTTAGAGTATATCTTCGTTTAATGAACGATCGGTTGTTATTCTCGTTGATTTGCATAAGAGGCCAGTTAATCTTTATTATTTTCAATCACTCGATTCTTCCTGCAATAACTCATCATCCTGATTCTACTGTACAAGCTTTACTGCAGTAAAGTATATAAAGTATATTTAACTTTGGAAAAACACTTGGAACTGATAAAAACTTCGGTGTATCAACTTTTTAAACTTTATCTGAAGCGTAACGAAGTATAATTAGCCAAGTTTTTGTTATAATATTTTCGAGTTTTATCCTTCTGCATAAGATAATCAAAAGTAGTTAACGATACGCCCATTATCACGGAAGCTCTAAAGTGTATAAGGTCAGCGTGGTACCAAGCGATAAAGGCACCTTCATTAAAACGTAATTATATCCTCGCTTCGTGTAACAAAATTTTTAGTATAATCATCGCATTGCAGCCTTGATGTATACATATTGCGCAGCAGCTTTCGTTCGCGTGTGGTAACTTTTAGCTTCGACAGCTGCATCATCATCGGCAAAAATCGCCCCTTGTTTCATACGTCGTACGTCACTGCATCAGAGCAGCCGAAGGCGATTGTGCGATTGGAAGACATATGCGGGTGTGTGCGCTGCTTGTTTACGCCTCGGAGAAAAACATGATAAATCTATAATACGCACTCGGCACTTGTTTCTCTGTTTCTGCGCGCGATAAGCGTGAAAGTGAAGCTTTTGTGTGTGTAAGATTGCAGATACGACGCGGTTCGAGTATGCGAGTGAGATGCAGGCGTGACTTGACTTTGTTTTTCTCCTTCTGCTGTTTCAATGCAATCGAACAATGACGACTGACGGCTCTTTGGTATACATAGGGATTTAGAAATGCTGCTTTGTCGTCGAGTAAGCTACGTATCCTGTTGGAAGACATTTCTTTTTTAGGAGTTGAAGCTCTTTGAGTGTCAAATAATCATGCAGCGGTAATCACCACTTTTATTGTTCTGCAGCTTTGAAAGCTTTCGTAATACACCGCGACTATTTTGTAATCCAAATTATTGTTTCCTCTGGTTGCATCAAACAAATGTTGAATCATTTGAAGAAAATTATTTCATGCCCGACTTTACTTCCTATTTCCTTGGCCACATATACTAGTTATATGAAGCATCGCACACTGAAAACAACACACATGCTCAGATTACGTGACTATACTTATGTGTCTAGCGACCAAAGCTGTATACACACATGAAAACCACTTTTGCTTTCATTCAGCAAACAAAGCATCGGAATCACTGAAAATGTCTACCTTGAATTTCGAACCCACGACACGGCCTGTCATATCACTGCCAACTGGACTCGTATGAGGACACCTACAAGTAACGATCGACCTTCCAAAACCGAATTCCAATGTGTGCACTTTCTACACTTTCATTTTTCCTCCAGAAGACAAAGGAAAATACGCGAATGTCAAAACCGAAGAAGTATGTGGATAACTGAACTGAGAGAATGAACTATTCTAATGCGAAGTTGAAAAGTGAAGGAAGGCCGTGTGCTGCAGTGCTATCGAGGCTATCGCTGATTCAGGCCAGTGGAAACTGCTTCGCAACGGTGTACAATGTATTTTATCCTGATGGAGATCACTCGCTATTAGGAAGTATAATAAGAATCTATTATGCATTTATCGCCGTTATTATGTGGGTTTCTCGTTTCCGACGGCGTTAGGCTTACACGTATTTGGATGGCTTTTTAACGAGGTTGATACATTCATGGTAAAAACATGCGGAAAAGAAGTAACATATTTTAAACAGAATATAAACATGCAGTAAAGAGTTCTTATCAACGTTTGTGGTTAAACAAAAAATCCCTGTATTTTTTGCCCATACAAAGTCAAGGGAACAAAAGGCAGGAACACCTGCCTCGATCTCTACCCACAAAAGTCCGACTTTGAGAACAAGCGACAACTGTAAAAATCCAAGCAAAAACGCCTAAAACCCGCTACCGCAAAGAAACTAAGCATATCTACAGCTATCTATATGCCAGAGCCAATTGTTGTCGCTCACTTGCAACAACATAACGACCGATAAGGAAAACCAAACGTGTGTTCGCTTGACGATACGACACGCGATGTCCGATTAACTAAGTCGGTGTGTATCGGAGGGGGAGTCAAAAGAAGCGTAAACACAGAAGAGGCGCATCGAGTGTGCATCGTCGAGCTTATCAAAGCAGAGCACGCTTTGTTTATGTATTATTAATTATACACGCGTATCGACTACTTGTGGAAAGAAGTGAGAGCTGACACCTTATCTACCCCCGCGCGCGGGCTGTTTACTCGAGCGATGCGGTTCGAAGTGTGACCTTGTTTAATCGAAAATACGACGCTTTAACAATGAGAGTATATGAGCTTGTTCTGTTGGCGAAGCTTGGATCGATTGGCGACACTTGATCAGATTCTTCGGCTTGAGGAACGATTCGGCGAATAATTTTAAATTATTGTCTTATATCATTGCACTCGAAATTGACGACTTTAATCTCGCTCAATCGCCCGCAGCTTATCTCGATAAAATCATCGCAGCAGAGATTCGGAAACAGCGCCAAACAACACATAGAAGTTCAAGGTGGCAGCCTGTCAACAATGGCCGGTATACGCATAAATATTCAAAATGACCGCGAGCACACTCCGCGCTTCTATTATTAAACGCCTCATGAATAGCTAAACACCCCCGAACATCGAGGAATCGAATTACACTCGACACAACAATGCGAGCTTGAGAACGAGTTAAACATATAGCTATATACACACACACACACACACATATATTCGAGAACTGCAATATAATTTCGGCCAACAATATAGCGAGAGAAAAACCAAAACTAAAACTCTATAGATACACACACGCACACGATCTATGATACTCGGTCGGAAGAATTCGCTCGCGTGATTTCTGATAAATATCCCAGCGTGAACGAAAAAAAGGATATAGCAACAAAGCGGCAACGTCGGAGAGAAAAAAAATCGTCGGCTCGAGCCAATGAAGATCGAGGATTCGGGTGGGCGTGCGTCGGGCTCTCCGGTGCAGAAAAACTCGGCGCTGATTGGTCAGACGATTTTTAGAACCGGATATGTGGTGGAGAGAGAGAGAGAGAGAGAAAGAGAAAGAGGAGTCGATGGGACGACGATCCCCGTTGAGCCTTCTGCGAAAAGGAGCCCTCGTCTGCGGCCCTCGAAATCATTATATATACCTCGGCTACAGTGTCTCCCTCTTTCTCATCTCGAATGTGTGGCGCGTGGGGGAGGGGAGAGCGATTTATTATTTTGTTGGCGTTGTTATTATTATTGTTATTATTATTCACGGCGGAGAGAAGCAGGTAGATAAACTTCCTGCTCGCCGGTTCGCCAGTCAAGGTGAGTACGATCGGTGTGTCTTTCTTTTCTTTCGCGATCAGAGGGATCGGCGATACCCGTTTTTAAATCCGGAGAGCTAGAGTTATTTTTCACAATCGGCAGCTCCAAAACTGTCTGTACAATCTAAGCGCCTCCATCGGTATCGAACCGCATCGTCGATCGGTATGTCATTGTGTGGTAACGGGTTACCCGAGCTTTCTCCAGATACCAGAAATACTTCCAGCTCAGATATACACGCAATACACCTACATCGCAACAGTGTCATCTAAGAATAAACGAGGCATATAAATTTTCGGGCTACATAAAAGGCGCCGAGATTTTTGTTTTTTTTTCCCGCGATGCAGCTCGGCCAGTTCACGGAGAGACGTGGCGTAACTCGAGACATGCGCGCGGGGGAAGGTGAATTGCGAACTTTCTACGCGATCGAGGTCCCCGCGAAGCTTTTAATCACGTATGCCGGATTTTTCAAGGAGACTCGTCGCGACGTTTAAATGGACGCGTTTCTCGTGTTTGTGTATTTTTTTTAAAAGGAGAAGAAGGAGAAGACCGTCGTGTGCTCGGAAGAGGATTGTTGGACCGAATCGCGGTCTATTTCCGCGAGCGACGCCGCTCGGAATAAGCATCGACGGCTATTATTGGATCGTGTCGCTCGATGTGATAACGGATTTAAGTCACGAATGAGGGATGATCCACACCTGCGTCTATTTCGAGCTTGTTATGCAGATTCCGAAACACAGTCGAGATCGTACCCAAAACAAAATCCCAACCGACTAAAATCCTCGTAAAAAAGCGATTTGCATCCGGTACAACAAACGCGCGAAGCTCTATTAATAAACCTCTCGGTCAACCAAAAAAAGAGGTCGACACAGATACACCCCAAGAATCACACACGTACGTGTATTAAACAAGACAAGGCGCGAAAAAAACAGGACGCGCACTTATCGCGTCTCGCCGGTCTCTCTCTCGCGAATGGCTTCCTGTTATTCCGCGGCGGCCGACGCTGCACCGTCGAACGCACTGTGAGTCGCTTAAAAGTTTTCTCCTCTTACGCAATCGTGCAATGCTGGTATATATTGCTTTTTTTCTCGATTTCTGTCGCTCGTACGGGCGAATCGCCAGAAGGCCGCAGAGACTTAATTTAGGCGAGTCAATATCTGGAGCAGCCGATAACAGAATTAGCCTACGTATAGAAAAGTCGCGAGGGAGGAATTTCTCAGCGCTGCGCTTTCACTTTAGCTCGATCGTTCCTTTTTTTTCTCGTGTTGTCATTTTTCGCGTTGGACTTGCGGGTGAAAGTGCCGAGCGATGATTTTGAAGAGAAACTCGGCTGCTGCCCTCCGGGGGAAGGAATTATAACGATTTTCGATGCTTGATATAATGAACGGAATCGGGAGCGATTCGGAGCTTAGAGTAGTATAATAGTGTGAGCCTTATCTAATCGCGGAGCCATTAATTATCGTCGTTTTTGTATCGCGCGCATAGTCGACTCAGCATTACGGGCTGCGGATGGATTTTCCACAAAGAACAAACTACTTAATTGTATATCGAGAGATAACATCGATTATCGACCGTATAATTGATTACGCTTCGAGTACAACTCGTAAAGCGAGAAGAAAAAAATTATCCCCCGCGAAGAAAATGACAGAGTAGTGAAACCTTCTCTCGTATTTACAATACCCTCCAAGTTCAAGACCGCAAATTCCACGTTGCGGAGTCCTGCGCCTCGTTATACGCGGCGGCGCTTCGCTGACGCGCTCCGCGCGCCGTATATGATTATATCGCGGTGAGATTTCGCGCTGTTGTCTCTGTCGCGTCGACGACGACGTCCCTGACACCGTTACCTGCTAAACCAAACTTTCAGTCTCATTTCCAGCGTATACATACACACGGAGGAGAGATAAACACTTCTGGCTCGCTTGCGCTGCGCCTTTCTTTTCCTTCTCTCTGTCTCTCCCTCTCCGACCGTTCTCGAGCTTTGAATGAAGCCGGTGCACCGTTGCCCTGTGACGAAGGAGTTGTCGTAACGGGACAGGCAGTGACCCGGTAGGTGGAAGTGCCGGCTTGAATCTAGAGAGAGGATTTTCGGGGGTTTCTTTCATCGCGCGCGACACAAGAGAATGGAAACGTATTTTTAGCCCACAGTCGAGGAGGAGGTAATCCGCGATAGTGCAGCGCCGAACACAATCCGGCATTATCGTCGAAGTTATGTCACACTCCCTGACGACTGCGAAAATTACAATATCATCAAGCGCTTGCGCAATGCTCATCTTTTCGATTGGCAAAAGGACTGCAGATTCGGCCCGCGAGTTTACGTAACGGTTTCGCTGCTCTCTGTATAGATAACTCTCGGCTCTTTTTCGAAGGAGAGAAGTTTATCCGGACTCGTTACATACTCCAGTGTGTGTAAAAACACGTCGGTCCGACGTTATATGCATTGTACAGAGTTTATACTCTCGAAACTGAAGTAGGTCGGCAAAAAGATTTACTGTTTTTGCAAACACGAGAAGTGTATGAAGAGCGATTACGATACATTTGATAAGAAATACTGCTGCGGAGTTCGAGAAAAATTTTGAAGAAAATCGTCCAGCAACATAAATTTCTGGTAAACGGTACAAACGAATTCTGTCTCCGCGAAAGCTTATGCAGATTATAGATAGTCTCTCGAGAGAAAAGAAAACCAGATATTGTATAAGCCTTTCACGATTATTATTTCAGCTGCCGCTCGGGAGGAATAAATTTCTGTTTACCGGTATACACACACATAATATTTTCTCCACACCACCTTCGGAGGTCATCATATCGCTGCGAATTGATTGTACTGAGCAGCAGCTTCATCGGCAGAATATTTTCAAGAGCTTCTGCGTAAATATACGACGGAAAGAAATAATAAGTAAACGCTTGGTTTTTTCTGCAGAAAGGTGCAATATCGAGCTCTTTTCTTGCGCAGCTCGTAATTACACAGGCGCTAAGGCTAATTGCGGGTAATAGTCTCCCGGTTTAAGTGTAGACTGCAGGCGTATCGGCGGAGAAAAAGATAGTGTCGTAAACAACGCGTAAAATCGCGGTAATATTCACGGTACGCCTGAGCGACTCATCAGCTTTATTAGATAATTCCGTCGAGCGGTTATTTTTAATAAAGTAATTGTACAGCGCAGCCGAGAGAGAGAGAGAGAGAGAGAGAGAGAGAGAGAGAGAGAGAGAGAGAGAGAGAGAGAGGATATTGTAACACCGTCTTCGATACAGTCGTGAGAACAATTGGCCTACTTAAACTTTTTCACGATAATCCGAGCCAAAAACTCGACCTGCAAACGTTTCCAGCAGACGGTCCCTACATTAACACCCACCTACAAACTTCGCTAACAATTAGCGCAATTATCACCGATAACGCTCCGCGAACCAAAACATTCCCCACTATACAACACGGCACAGCTGTTGTATAGTGTCCGCGTTACAAATCTATTTCCGATCCTTCACCACATCGAAGCAACTCCTCTCTCCCTCTTGCATTACACACTACATCCCTCCCCGCGTTCATCCCATAGCCTGCAATAAGCCATGCAAGACAGCATCAGACAGCATCGAGGGAATCGAGAGTTCCACGACTGTCGGCGCTAAAATGGAAACGCTCGCGCGCGTCCCTGACACGATTACCCACTACCTCGATACTTTCATTTCTCTCTCTCTCTCTCTCTCTCTCTCTCTCTCTCTCTCTCTCTCTCTCTCTCTCTCTCTCTCAGCTTCGCTCCAGCGTTGCGCGATTATTATACTCTCGCTGTCACTCGGAGCTATATACTCTCGAAAAAGAGAAGGAGGTAAAAGGCTTTTTTCGGCCATATGGCCGAGTGTATGTGTGTACGCGGAAGCGTCTCTCTGCGGCGAAACGAAAGTTCGCCAAGCGGCGAAATCGACCAAGTTGGCCGCGCTGCTGTTACGTCAAAGCCGCTCGCGTTGCGTTTTCCTGCTTCGAATTGGAGAGTGAGAGCGCGTGAGGCGATTGTGAGAGTGCGGCCGCGGCGCCGACGGAATTTTCGGGGATCCGGACGAATGTCATGGGTTCTCGGGCGCCAGGCGCGCTTTCTGTGTCAAGGTGCGATCCGCTGCTTTTCTCGCGCTGAAAAGCTCGATTTTCGAGGAACTTTTGTTTTTTAATTCACCGTGATCTATATCGACGTCGAGGTTTTCGAGCGAATTGCAGCGATTAACGGGTCCGATGATTTGAAAAACCCATGTCTCCTTTGTCGGCTGCATATAACATTTGTCAGAATGTCAAGAGTGAAAGTCCGCGCTTGTATATCCGTAAATTAAATTTTGTTCCTCTCATCTTCGAGAATGCATTTCTCACCAGTTCGTCTTTTCCAAAAAAAAAGCATCGAAAAAATATTCCAGTGATAGCATAAAAACCAAACACGATCGTCCCTATATCCAGTTTCGAGACGAAGCGCATTAATTGCTTACCGGGAGTCGATCAAACTTGCGGCGGCAAGACCTACATCGTAAAAGTTCTCGCGCGAGAGAACGGGTAGAAAAAACTGGTTTGACGTTTTGGTAACAGCCGCGAATTGTGAGCCCGGATATCGATATAACAGTACCTACGGGAGCGCGTTTAACTTTACTCGTATAAATAAGCTGCTGCCGAGATGTGTCCCACTGATTCTTATACTCGGAAGATCAATTACGTTCCCGCTGTGAACCTGACTGCGAACACGATTTTGATTTTTGGAGGTGATGTGCGTGATGTAGACACTTCCTATGAAAAAATGTACTCCACCACTATTGATACAAAAACTATAATGGATCGAATATTCAAGAATTAATCTTTTGACATACACAAAATAGTCTCAAATCATCGATGAAGTAAGACACGAATCTTGAAACCTCCTCACGAACTTCACGTCCCCTCGATGCTGCGCAGCCTCCGGAATTCAAAAAATGCATACCCATCGTCTCTTCCTCTCTCGGCCGATTCAATACTCAGACGCACCGCGTACAATATACTCCTTCCCTCTCTCTTGCGGCTCGTCGTTCTCGTGACCCAAATATTCGAAATTCGAGGTTCCCCTTACGGAATCGTGTGACCTAACAGTATACCGACACGTCATTGCGCGCACCTTGCTCTCAGAGAGGATCGGTAAGTATATAGCTATATAGGTGTGTGTATGTGGTCTCCAGGGTAAAATGCTCCTTACGAGGGAGGAGAGGATCGCGTAAGGCCGCAGCCAGCTGTGCCTACGTGACTCCGAGCATGTGTCGGTTGATGCGATGGTTTTCTTTTTTCTTGTATGGGTGTGAGAGTTGGTCGATTTATTTTTCGGGGATTAGACACGTTAGGACGTAAACAAAATCAGGGACGTTGTTTTGTCGACATTTTCCGAGGCTCGAGTGAAATCCACCTTGAATTTCAGCTCAAAAATTCTCACGGCCGTTTTAAACCGCTGCAGAGCTGAAAAAGCGCAAAGCTCGTTTCGTCGCTCTATTTTATGCATCTACACATCTCCGTGTGGTACGAGGATCCAAAGAAAGAGGGACACACATATTTTGTGTGAATAAACGAGCTCACACATGCGTCGCGCGAGAACTGCAGCAGCGTAAAAATAGCGGAGAGGAGAGAAAGAGGCCGGGCAAAAAGTATAATAAACGAGAAAAGAAAGGGCGAAGAAAAAAATGAACGCAGTGTATATATAGGGGACGAGTTGCGCCAAAGAAAATCCTCCTCGGTTTTCGTGACACAGTTGCGCGGGTGTGCGAGATAGGGGGGGGGGACATTGGCGCGCGCTTTTTGTTTCTACGGAATGCTGATTCTAAGTGTATAGCCGTAAAAGTTGGGAGAACCGCGATTTCTTTGTCACCAGCGTTTACGAGCTGCTTTGTGAAATTGAACGTGGAACTGCGAGGCTTTAAGAGCTATTGGGCGTGAAATTTTTATCTTAATAATGTACAAGTACGTTTGCGTAATGTTTATCGCGTTATTTTGTTGCGAAATTCAAAAGACAATGAATGTACACGGCAAGTAAAACTTATCTCTCGGAAGTAGAGCAAACGCGAAATTCTCGGCGATATCATTACCGACAAACTTTTTCGCTATACGATGTCTCACTAATCACTCGCTATAGATCATTTTTTGCAAATACGAAGTACATGGCAGCCATCGCAAATAAAGAGCAAAGATCTCTAGATATAGTCCGCATCGAAGTGGAGCATTAGCGCAAAAAAGACTTTAGTGCGTGTCGGTGCAGGAAAAAAGTAGAAAGTCCCGAAAGCGCGCGATTCGCTGCTCTTATGTATTCGTCGCGTGATTTTTTGTGGTCGAGCCGTCGGATATCGCGATGGAAAGGGTGAGCAGGAAAAATAAAACACGAGAATATTCTATATTCTCGTGATTTATTCCGGAAGTACTATACGTATAAAATCAGAGAGCTTTTTTGCCAACTTAAAATTCTTCAAGAAACGCACCCAATTATACACAGCACGATTCCAACTGCAATTCCAGCGCTCTTACTAATTATACCATTTCACGCAAAAATTCCTCCAATTATACCGCCGAAAAAAGCCGACACTTCGCGCGGCCAATTAATTAAATTAATTACTCCCAACTTTCTCAGAACCACCTGCGTTAGACAAACCTCGCGCGTCATCCCGCATAAAACCAAGCACCGAGAGACAACAAAACGCACATATATGCATATAGGTTCAAGGCGCTCGTTCTCTATCTCTCGGTGCCATTCGCGCATCAAGACAGACGCATCGTCTCCGAGGAAAGTGGAATAGTGGAACGACTCGTCTCGCCGAACGAAGAAGAAGAAGAAGAGGTGCAGCAGCGGGTTATAACTCGCGAGCGCGCTTTGTGCACGCAACGGCGATTTATTTGTTGTTTCGTTACATTACATCTCGAGCCGAGGCTATTTTCACGCGGCGCCTCCTCTTCTCTGATTCCGCCGACGACGAATTTGCGTGGGCGTAAATCTTCGCTCGACTGATGGAATTATTGCGGATTTGTTTTCAGCGTGCGACTGCGCCGTGAGTATAACGCATCACGAGGATCGGCACTGATTTACACTCGCTGGAGATAACTATCTTATTTTCGGCCTTGCATTTTTCTGCTCAATCGCGCTGAGATAAGCTATACGAGTGGGCGGTGATGATTTTGAGCTCGCGCAGATATTTGAGGATAAGAGAGAGATTGCGATATCTCGATCGTTTTATATTAATTGTGTCCTTCGTGGATTTTTTTAAACGAAAATTTTAAGAAGGTCACTGCATCTGTCGACAATAAATTAATTGACACTGATCAATAAGCACAATCGAAAATAAATCGTGACCCAAATAGTCGCGCGCACCATAAATACGACGATCCACCTACGCCCATATATGCATGACTCGACGCAATTTCGAAGAGTCCGAAAAACCGAGTAAAAAGAGCCTAATCAAAGCATCGACCTCGCCAACTCATTATCCGGTTAAACAAAGCTTTCAGCACGCGAAAATTCAAGGTTGACCCCCGAGAGCGGTTACTGACACGCCCGTCGCGTGAGACAATGATAATTTGCTTTGGCGCCTCTAACCGAGTCATACAATACACTCGCATCGGTTGTTTACGAGTTTTCGGATGCACTCACTCGAAATAGGAGACCGACTCATCGTTATTTTTACCAAAATGTGAGAGGTGAGAGACATGACCTTCCCCAACGCATATAACGAGTAAATATTTTCGGGAACCGGAGCCGTCAATAAGAGGGACGAAATTTCAGCTGCGGTGTCGGACGTAAGTATCGGCGGATTTCGCACCTCCTCTGACGTCATTTCGTGTTGATGTTCGAACTGCATGCGGCGCAAGTCTCATTGGGGACACGCGATGACGCAAAGTCGTTTAGCGCAATTTTCGGTGATTCGCCTGTACAAAGCCAAGGTCGACGTTCTCGTTGATTCCGGAGTCGATTCGATTTTACTTTCCTGTTTCTTACTTGGAATGATTCGCGGCGGTGGAAGGTGTCGAAAACAGTTGTTCCGATTTAGAAAAAAACTTGTGTCATAATTGCACTTGAATATCCAGTTTGACGCGGCTCGACGAGTTGAACTAACAGAATTCTAACGTTCAGCATTATTTACATTAACAAAAACTTTTACATAAAGCCAACGCAATTTTACAAGCGTCATTACCTATATAGTCTGCCCAGAAACGGTCTTCCATATACTCAACATTGACCTACTAGCCTAATCAACGAAATAAATTATTTCTACAAATAACTCAATAAACAATGAGTCCGTTCATCCAGAAGCCATAACGCAACTCGCAACAACCAACGCATCATCCTCGCGGGTATTCCTCCCGGAGTGCAAAACCCCCTTTGTACACAGACGCAACATTGGCGCGCGCGCGCGCGCCGCGCCCGCTGCAATATAGCGGACGGACATGGCGCGTGGCACCGACACGGCCGCCGCCATACTTGTCGCAAGCCTCCCTCCCCCTCTTTCGCACTCTCTTTCGAAATCTATCCCTCGAACGAGGAAAAACTACCGAAGCCACGGCTCCGATTTTCCGTCAATTCCAAAAAGTCGATATTTCGAGGTTATGTTCATTGATGACAGCCGGAGGAACGGGGCTTTTCATCGAGACGCCGCCGCGAGGGAGAGGATACTCGCGCGCGCGAAAGCGGCCGTCAGCGCCATGACAGCAGCGGCAGCTAGCCGTCTGCCTGTGTACATACACAAACCCGCATGACACTTGCGAGATTATACGACTCGCGTTGCGAGTCCTTGTTGTCGTGTGACACTTACCTGTCTGTTATCAGGAGACGAGCTTCTAGCGCAGTGTGTCTTCAACGTATGTATCTTCAGAGTAGCACAGCTGTGCGTCGATGCGCGAGTCAGTATTTTATATGCACCAGAGTTAAAAGAACCGAGCGCAGGTATACGCAAAAGTCAAGTTTTGTGTGCGATAAAAAGTCGAGATTACGAGTTGAGACACTTGTACCGGCCCTGGAGAGGCAACACCTGGATCAAGGGCGTCTGAGGCACGGCTACGCGACTGTAGAAGCTCGAGAGCACGACGAAGCTATCGCTGTTATTGTTGCTCGATGAGGACGAGGATCGACGGGAAGCGGCGGCGGAGGCGGCTGCGACTCTCGCGGGCATTATTTTCGTCGCGACTACTTGCTTCTTCTACCGACTCTCGCGAGAACCTTGACGCGTACTTATCACACACAATCGCGCTTTATTAACTGTAGAAAACTTTTTAGGAAGTGGAATCACGAGAAACACTTGTGTAGGTCGGGTCTTCGGTGAAGAGAACGTCGGAGGCACAGGTGACGAGCAGCAGCCACAATCGAGTGTGAGCCGAAGCGGCGTGTGGTGCAGTGTGTGTGCGGATATGCCGCCAAGCGCGAGTGTAAGCGCGCGCATCGTCCCCACTACCTATACTATACCTTGTTCTCGCGCTCGCTGGATCAAAATGTAAGCGATGGGATAGGTGCAGGATATAGTAATAGGCTGAAGGAATGAGAGCGAGAGAGACGGAGACAGGTAGAAAGGCGCGCGCGAATCGGACTGACCGTCAGCTTTCGAGGCTGTTACGAGACGACTGGAGTCGATTTTCTTAGAAGTATATGTGGAAGTGAATTTTCTGCCTGTTTGGGGTGATTGCAAATAAATAGAAGTTTTTGAGACACATGGGCTGCCATGTTTTGGAGCACTTTATTCTTGCACGATAGTTTTGTCAGGAAGAACGAGGCTGTTGAGATTAAGATTGGGATGGCAACAATATTGACAGATAAATGAAATCGTTTAGAGAGAAGGATCTTTTCAAATTGGAGCATACCAACATTTTTATCATCAGCTTTGATAATATTTCTTAGAATAAACTGGAGCTGTTGTTTGTTGTGCTAATTATGATTCTTATTTACTTGTTATATAAACAAACAAGTCCGATTACATGGTTCTTGTCTGTTTTCTATCTCTAATTCAACATTTATGCAGTAATCATCTGTTTTTCCAATACTCTGCTTATAAAACCTTATACAGCGTTCAAAACCATTCAATTTATTTGTAGTGAATAACAGAGCGCAGCCTACTAGGTCTGGTTTCAACGAAAATATATTTCTTTAGCTTTGTTTTCACTCGATTCCACTTATTTTTTTTTTTTTTATTTTCATTCCACATTTTTATCCGCTATGTTATTATCATAGAAAAAAATAAGCAGCATTAGTCAGAATAAATACTTCTTTAACTCTAATGCTAATTGTAAGTTATTGAGAAAACCAACTATCATAAATTGTTAATACATGTATTGTAATACACGTATTATTTTGTAAGAGATGAAGAATTTTATTGGAAAATATTCTTGGGTAATATGGATCAACGAACAATTGATCAAATTAAGATTATTAAAAAGTGAAAGATTAACATTTGCTTCAATAATTAAATACCTTAAATAATAGAAGAAGTAAAGTATGTCAATTAGCATACACTAAGATACGAAGCATTCTATGAAATTGTCTTTTCTGAAGATCATATATCTCATTGTAAGTTGATGACACAAAAATTTACCTAAATGTTATTTCAGTCTTTTAAGTAGAAGAGTATTCCCAAGAAAGTATCAGACAGTTCTCCATCAACACAGATTGCAACATATGTAGCACCTGCTGCCTAATAATTCTCACCATTCTCTTCTAAACCACCTCCCATTTCTACAATAAAAATGCTCCCCAGCACGAAAAAAACATTATCCAAAGCTTTAGCCTCGATTTTCATAAACAAAACAACAGCTCGGCAACTACCTCCTACGCTGTAAACACGATCAGCCCGTGCGAAGCTATTATTAACTCGCACAGCTGTTCGCCTTATCAGACGCGCTGACAAGTCACTATGCTCCAATCTCAACGCGAATTCTCGCCCAAGATGCCGTGAAATTTCACCGAAATAAGTAATTCTAACTCTCTAACGCGCAAAAGGTCAGCATCGGGGACGAAAATCCTGCAGAAGACGAAATTAGAAAATGAGAATCAGGAACGGTCAGGTGACAGCGTCCCCTGACGCGAAGCCCTGCGAGAGAAGTTGCTAAATCGAGCCTCGTGGTAAGTAAGCCGAGCGGCGTGCCTCCCCCGACGTCACGCCGCTGCAGCAGTTCTCCCTAGCTATATCTAAGTATATATGTGTATACGTGTGTATACTTCTTTCGCAGCTATACATATAGCCAGCATGCGCGCGATGGCAGATTTTTTGCGCGGCCGTTACATGCCGCTCTTTCAAATGAAATGGGTTGCATGTCTGTATATTTCGCAGAAGACTTACCTTGAAAACTGTCGACAAAGTCGAAGGAGGAACACAACGTGGCGATGGCACCAAGGTGACAATTCTCGATCAGCTCTACGCGACTCGATGGCAGGTGTCAGCTGGGGATGACAGCGAGATCTGACTATGGGAAACTTTTGACATTGACACCTCGCACCGATTGATAAACAGTTCCATGACAATTTAGAGACTTTCTCACTGATACTCCGTTCTCTCCTTTTTGCACTAAAACCGTGTGTATATACTCGTAGAGGCGTGCCAAGGTTAAAGACCGCGTGAAACAGGGCTACGTGACAGAAACCGGTGAATTTAATTCGACGAGATTAACCGAACGAATGCGTATACTTTTGAACTCGCTTCCACGAGATGTGGCAGAAGCCAATGGAATCGATGAGCGTTGGATCGGTTCGTGCGATATCTTGGTGACGCCGTGAATAAGGAGCAGCGACGTCAAGTGTCAAAATATAGTGCGTGTGCCGAATACGATATAGCCAACGACGACTCTGGTTCTTCCCCGCGGCAGGCTGCTGCTGCAGTGTTGACAACGAGCGACGCGACATCTGTTGGTGAGCGAAAAGTTGCTCATACATCGCCCTCTCCTTATCTTATGCCTTGGCCCTTGCGTGACGTATTTACGTGAAGAAGAATAACAACTGTATTTTTCCTATTTTGTGCTTTTCCTGAAAATCGAGGAGGATTTTTTGATTTTTCTTTCTAGGTCACCAGCGTGGGAGGGAAAAAAGTGCGCGCGCCGCGCAGTAAAAGCTGGTGTAGACTATCGTCGCCATCTGCCGGTGGAATGCTCGCTATTGAAGGAGACTTGCAGAGATTTTGAAGAACGAAGAACTCGAGCAAAACATAAAAATGATGTGTAGCGAATACCGATAATGTGACTCACTTTCGGCTGTTGCATATATGTACTTTGGTGAGCTAGAATTTAGACGTACTTTTTTTGGGCTGTCAGATGCAGTGTGACAGAACGTTAGGTGCTATATAGTACTACTGGACTTTTGAGAGAAATAAATGTAATGAAGAAGAGTATTGCTCGCAGCAGAAAATTTTCAATTATTTTTTAAAATTCTAGGTGATCTCGTGCAATAAATATTTTATTTGACATTCATGCGCGCAACAATCAACCGTCTACAATATACTATATAATTAATTTAAACTTATATACTATATAATTATTTTTGACTATAAACATTGACAGCGTTTGAATAACCGCGCTTCGAGTGCCGATAAAAAAGCATGTCACAGAACGCGCCGTTCTGACGTCTAAATTCTGCACTTATATACTTTAAGTATCATCTCTCTCTTATCGGAAAGTCAGTGTTCTGCAGCCAAATCCTGCTATCTACACCGTGTGTGTCTGATTATCACCGTCACACCGCCACAGAGGGAGAGAGACAAAATAACCGAGGCAGTAGCTCCCCAAGTGCAGCGCCGAGCGCCCGCTGACATGACTGCACAGGTAAGAACAGCTGATCTGCTGCAGTCCTCGTCCTGATCAAGAAGTGTCGTCGTCCTCGTCGTCGGTTTTCATGCGGCTGCAGCGGCGCACGAGTACACAGCTCGTCGCCGAACGGAAGTTCCTGATAAGCCAAGAGAGCCGGACTGCCCCGTTTCTTACTGAATACACCTGCAGAGGAGATAGACAAGTCGTCGCCGATTGACCATGGCAGCGTCCAACGCGAGTGCCTACAACTTCAAGGTCGTACTCCTGGGTGAGGGCTGCGTTGGGAAGACCTCGGTTGTGCTCAGATACGTGGAGGACAAGTTCAACGATAAGCACATATCTACGCTTCAGGTAATGATGCTGATATAAGAGCTGTGTTGAGACTCCTCTTTGCTTGATGATTTTTATTTTTATTTTCTGGCATTTTGTTTTTGACATAGAATCTTGAGTAGAAAATGATGAGTTCTGAGTTTTCAAATACAGAAACTGCAATACGGTTCAGTGGAGCAGATATTTTTCAGATTGTACGCATGAACGAATGCTTAGCTTCCACAGCTCATTAAAGTTGGAATAACTGTCTGGTGTAACAAAGCTTCTTTGATATTGACGTTTTATGTACAAAATAAGATATGAATGTCAAGAGAATAGCAGACTCTCAAAACAAAAGATGCAACTTTCTAAAGTGCATAAATGACAGTGAAAACTTACAATTAAGCTCAAAGCTTGTGCTTGCATTGAAACTTTTATTTGAAGTTATTTATTTGAAGAAATTTTTTTGGATGTAGAGCATTTTAAAAATTTACTTGAATAGGTTTTTTTGTTTACCCTGTATGTATATTGATTGGTAAAGTGAAAGAAAGTTTTTTAAATATAACTTACAGAGGAAAAATATGATTGTATTTGCATTACTTATGCATTGAGTATTTACAATTGTTAAGGGTTTATACATAAATAATTAACAAAATTTCATGTTTTTTTCCAGGCCTCTTTCTTTAAGAAAAAATTGAATATCAACGGAAAAAGAGTAAACTTGGCAATTTGGGATACAGCGGGTCAGGAGAAGTTTCATGCACTTGGGCCTATATATTATAGAATGTCCAATGGAGCCATATTAGTTTATGATATTACAGATGAAGAAACATTTAAAAAGGTAAGCCTGCACGTCATATTTACTTTTAGCATTTTTAATCATCCATTGATTTTATCATTTTATTAATTATTTCCATACTTTAATCAAGTAAAATTGAAAGCTATTAGTTGATTCATCTAAGAAAAATGTATCAAGCATTGCATTAAGTAAAACTGTTTAACAATGTAAGATAAGTATGACTCTAATAGCTTTCTCGCTTTAACCAAGTATAAATGATTTCACGAGATAAAGTACTTTAAAGAAAGAAAGCAACAAAGACATTCATCTTATCTGTATATGGCCAGGTTTAAAACTGAGTAATAAATCTTTGATTTTCAGGTAAAAAACTGGGTGAAAGAGTTGAAGAAAATGTTGGGTAGTGATATTTGTTTGGCCATAGCAGGAAATAAAGTAGACTTAGAGAAAGAAAGAAATGTCACCATTGAAGAGGCTGAAGAGTAAGTTCTTTTTTCTTCTGTTTACAAAATTGATTTTAAAACCTTTACAAGTTCACACTTACCAAGTATTCCAGTAAAAAGTTCATGCAATTAAGCTTATGCAAGCCTCTAATTGTTAACAGACCAGTAAAAAGATTAGTGATTGTATAAGAAACGACGGATTTTATGTTGTGTAGCATCATTATTATGATATATAGTATGTAGCAAATATGCACTGAGAAAATAATTCTCATGGATTGAAAAAATTATATGCTCTATACAAGGAAATGATGACTACATCGCTAACACTTTTTATTAGTTTGACTCTGTGACCTTATAGCTATTACTTAACACTTGTATTAATCAGCAGGCAAAACCAAGCTACCGACATACAATTTTCTAACTATAAAAATTAACACAGGTACGCAAAACAAGTTGGCGCAGTGCATTTCCATACATCGGCCAAGCAGAACCTCAACGTTGAAGAAATGTTTCTCGACTTAACGCGACGCATGATGCAGCACGCAGACCAGCAGGAGCAAAAGTCTACGTTGACGAGAAATAACAGCACCCGACGAAATGTCGTTGTCGTCGAGGACGAATCTGCCGAACAGAACCAGCCAACTAAAAGTTCGTGCTGTGGTGGCGGTGGTTCGTCACACAGCTCGTAATGATTTACTAAGCTTAGTCGTTGAAAAAACCAAGCTTTATCGAGGTTGTGACGCTACGTGTACATAGTACTCTTGAGATGATGTGCCAGTGTTGTTTTTTGATATTTGTTGAGATTTAATTAATATAATAGAAGAGAATAGTTGACGAGTTCATTTATAATGCAAGTAAATCTTTGTAATAAAATATCACGTTGAAAAAGATTATTTACTTTCTATCGCATCAAATTTGAAAGTAAAGTCTTCTGTTAGTATTAATTAAAATCGATCAATCAAATTTAAATTTTCAATGAAACTGTTATAATCTTGATTTTTTCCCGCAAATTTAATGTTCAGATAAGTAATGTCCTTTACTTAACTAAGATGCAAAAACAATATCAAGCAATTTTTCTTTACTTAATCATTATTTTAATTAGTTTCATTCTTTACAAACTCTGTACTTGTATATGGCGTTGCAACCTTCTAAATAACATGGGATTTTTGTTGAAATTCGCGCTGGGAATTTTAAACATCCTGTGTTCGAATGTATATAATTTTCAGTCATTTCTGCGAAAAATACATGGCATACTACTTGAGATTATTAGTGTGAACTAAAAACACTTTCTCAAAGGAATGCCAAAAGAGTTTACAATAATATGTAGTTAAAAAATAACAAGAATGAGACACCTAAGAAAATAACGTGCAAGTACCTAGATTATATTCTCGATTGTTATTATTGTACTGTAATGGGTAAAAACAATGTGATTGATTCTTATTCAAGCGTGTTTAGCATTGACTCTCAGTAAAGCTAACTAAAAAGAGAAAGCTGAGAGATGTTATTTTCTATTTCTACAAATCTGTTTTTACACGAGTGGTCATTGCGTCTAAGGGAAAAAAATATCGACACGATTTAGTATCATTATATTATACACCTACCAAGTATTTTACTAAAACTTAACAAATATAAATTCGGTGAGTTTCTGAATATAATTAATTGTATGGATTATGGTTATGATTCATATTTTCACAAACCTAGTACAAATCGTGTGTAATTTTTTTCCTGTGCATAGCTGTTTAGTGATCTAGCAAAGATTTTTTTTCACTATCAGACTGATGATGCAAGCATCAATAGGATTTTTTATACAAAAATGAGAACACTACCTATGTACTATACTGGGACATTATGGAATTGCAAGGGTGATAATAATTTCAGTATTTTTTAATGAATAAATACGACCTGCGCCATCTTTGCTACTTTTTATAAGACCTTGATCACAAAACTCTGTCATTTTTAGAATTTAAAAGCGTTTACCGTTTTCCTTAAAAAGTTTTTTCATTAATCGTGTTTTCGCTCGTGCAATCACGTCACGATAAAAAATTAATATTAACTTGTATATAACAAATATATAACAACTGGCATTATGAATGTACAAAATGCTAAGCTGTGTAAGAGATAGAAACTTAATTCAGCGTTGAATACTTTTCGTTATAATTTTATTACTTATAATTAAAATACACAGGGCAAATTGTTCCTTTTTCATCATTAAGATATAACAATGTGTAGATTGATTTAACAAAATTCAACGAAATTAAGAGCAAAAATAATTTTATCATACGAAAATTCGTTTTAATGTGATGAAAAGTATCCATCTCTGACATAATATAATTAGGCTGTTAACTATGTGGCAAATAAAAGATAAAATCGAAATAAGTGTAAAAAATGCGCTGTTCTATAAATAATTGAGAACGGTCAACTATTGTTCTCGATAGCTACGTATATTTCGTTTTTGAGGCTCTTATAACATCGCATCGAATTATGTGTTTGTGATAATTTTCGCGAATAGAAGCTCGTCACTGAAAGGTAAATAAGCATATCGAATTGACTCTTCCAGCTGCAATATCCTATGAACAAATTAAAAGCTTTTACTTTTAATTCTTAATTTTTCTTAATTTTATATCCGTCAGTTATTTTAAATGAACCATTAATATATTGAATTAATTCATTAGGAAAGTATTTTATTTCATTCTATGCAGAGCTTAAATTTTGCATTTTGTAACTGAACACTATATAGTTGTTAAGATACTCCATTCAGAGCTGATTTCAAAGCTCTTATTTAACGTGTGCATACGTACCCTACTGAAATTTATTTCCAGTTAAGCGCAATTATTACTAATATATATTACCCTGCATATTTTGTTTTCTCTTGGCTTATTATTGTAAAAAAAGAACAATAAATCATATTGTTGAAGTACGCTTGTTTTATTACCTGAAATAATAAACAACACATCCATTGCTGTTATGTATACTTATTTAATTGCCGAATTGGCGGATTTTTGAGGTGATACAGTGTGCAACTATCACAGGTATATACATGGGTCGTGCATGTATCAAACTACGCTATAGACACAATTCACTCTGATGCAGACCAGACTACCTATACAAAAAGTATATATCTTCCTAAAATATAATGATTTTTTTACAAAATATAGTCGAATCCACTGGAGAGTTACTTGAATATATAATTATAATTTGTATTTTTGTTTTATTTATATAGTTCAAAAATTCGAGATATATATACGTTTTAAAAAGAGCATTTACATAAGTTAATCAACCCATTACTTTTTGTACAGGCAGTTAAAAATAAGTAGTTTCAACAGTGAAGTTTTTTTATTGTGCACGTTTTATGCACCGTAAAACAATCTGACATCTTACATTTTTTTATACAAATTTTTTTATTTAGATCACCAAAAGGAATGGCTAGTGATTCAGAGGCAACGCACTGTTACAATTAGTAATTCGCCTTGATTAGGTGCGTACAATGATTAAGTGATTGAATTTAAACATATATAATCTTCAGTGTGTTTGGTGTTAACGTACATTCATGTGTAATCGGATTAAAAAAATGTGACAAATTCTCCGGCCAAGTAAGTAAAAACGTTTTACAATAGTTTAAACCTACTATCATTAAAATTTATAATATATATATATATATAGAATATTTTGAAAAAATTCATATAACTTCGATTATCATTTCCTGTATTCGTATAGACATATCTCGGCATGATTCATAATCATATTCGTATTCATCTATTTTTATATTAAAGTATCTTCTCTTATATTCTTTTCTTTAATTAAAAATCAGTTCTAGGCGCCTTATAAACTATAATTTTATACACCGTTGAATTATGTACAAGTTATTATTTATATTACAGGATGCTTCGATAAATAGATCATTTTAATAAAAGTTAATGACTCGACTTATGTATATTTCATATGAGTCTGGACTGTATTAAATTAGTCGGGTTATTAGCTTAGTAAAACTGACATGGAATGTTGATATTGTGATCTTAAATGAAAAGATATAAGAAAAAAAGATCAGAGATTTATCTATAACCAAATGCCAAAAAAGACCTGCGTCTTTCTACTGCGTAAATAAAATCTTGGAGGAATCATCCTGCATTACATGTAATACCTATGAAGAATTAATTACACCATTTGAATAATACTACTTTTTACATACAATCGTGTGACATTTTCATATATCTTTGGTATGCGGTCGTCAATTTCCGTGTAAATGTACAAACCTCCAAGACTCGTCGATGTTTTCAGCCTCAACCTAATTTGTGGACTTGATAAATTCCATACTTTTAAGACAATAGTAGCGACCTACATTGTGCATAAATTATGTCTTTTTCAAAATGATTCCATTTTTTCTTGCTCATATACTATAAGTTGTCTTCTTTTTACGGCAAGTAGATAAAAATATCGTGTTAAAATGAGTTTTAAAAAGATATTTTAAACGTTAAATGGAAAAGATTTAAAAATTAACAAATGTTATTAAAAAATATAAACATCTAATAGATTTTCTTCATTAGTAATCACTGGTATAAGACATTTATAAATATAACAATTGTACCAACAATCTCGTTATTTATCCATTGAGGCATCATTGTTGCTATGTTGTACAACAGAGGATTCTTTCGTGTTTAAAGAAGCTCCAAACTAATTTTTTTCATTTCATTAAACTTGTTTATAGTGGAACGAAAAAGTTCTCATGGCTTATCAACAATCGAATGTAAATAATTGAGCTTGAAACAGTTTTCAATGAACTGAAAAAAATTACGAGTGAGCCACAGTAAAGTCTGTACAGAAGGCTTAAATCGGAGCGCAGTTAGGCCCTTACTCACAAGCAACTATACATTTACTTTTAAATTATAAATATCTTATCTTGGTCGGTGAACACATAGTCGATGAATTGATTGATTGGGCCGATCGCTGATAAGGACATACCCCGCGAGGGTGGCGCTCTCACGAGATTTGGACCGAAAACCACAGCGAGATTACTGGACGTCATCTTGTTCAGATCGCACCTGTCCATTACCTGTTTCAATGCGCAATACGATTTTTAGTATGAATGTCGTAAATTAACTTTTGTTACAGCAAACTTTGAGTAACTTACCCTAGATAAGAATTGAACTATGTATTTTAGTAGTTGATAATTATCCTCGGGTAGTTTTTCAAGTATTAAGATTTTAACTCTTCTTGGACGTTCGTCTTTCGATAGAGCTGAAAGTACAAGAAAAAAAATTCGTCATATATTCGCATGGTTGACAGTGACTTAACAAAATGATAATTTTTACTTTGGAACTGTGTGATTTCATCATACAGCTCGTACGTCATCAGCGGTTCTTCTAGCTCCCGAAGAAAGGTCTTTAAAAGAACCGCTGCTATATGCGCATCGCCTTGGAAATCAACAGGTAACCCTTGATTACATTTGCTCTGAAGTTCTTTGACTACCGCTACATTAGCGGATCTTCTGAATATGCCTTCAGTCTCCAACGCTGTAATTTAAAAATTAGTCAACAACGAATAGCATTATCAATGATTGGGTCATTTTTTTTTCCTTTTATTTTACGCGTGTCATTTGTTTTTTGACTAATCAAACGAAAAAAATCACTGCTACAAAATCTTTGAAAGGCGTTCGATCGTGATTTTTTAATAGTGCGTTTCAGGGGGTTATTTTATAAATTACAAGCCTTACCATCAGGTGTATCAAGAAACTCTACACATTGTCGTACTATAGGCGGTATAGGGTCTCCTCTGTTATTTTCTTTGATGAATTGAAGACTCGCTCCAAACTGTGTCGTTCCAACTGGAGTCGCTATTGAGCTCGGCGGTGGACTTGTTGGTAGATTTTTCTTGTTCTTCAACATTAGTTGTTCGTCATGTCTGAAATAGAATAATATCAATGAATATTGCTGAACAAATATTTGTAACATTCCGTATAGCATTCTCGCGTTAAGTAATGATACTCACTCTATCACTTGCTGTGGAATTATCAACTGGTCAAGGTTAATATACTGAGCCAATTCATCTAAATAATTGACATACATCATTTTCCGACCAAATTTAGCACTGAAAAGAAAAGACTGGATTAAGAAACGTCGCGAGCAGATAATCATTTCTATACATTTTATATTTTCAAAGAATTCACTAGTTTGCATGAATATTATTTATAGCAACACTGGTATGAAGCAAGAGCTAAAATCGTTTCGTAAAAAACTCGCTCTTCCAGTTAATTTACATAAAAAAAGTTCTTCGAGAAAAATATCCTTAGGATTTTGCGATGCTACGCCAGAATGCAGAGACATACGCATTTTAAACGTTACTGTAAGCTCAATATGTGAATTTAGAAAGCGCAGTTTGAACATTTTTCAAGCTTCATTAGATCGTTTACAAATTCCTACGGAGCAACGAAGCTCGAGTACCTTTTCAACGAAAAGATAGACCGCTTATCAGTTGGCGTTTTATTTTTAAATCGGCGCACACGCGCATCATCTCATTCTCGAGCAAAGAGAGAGAGAGAGAGAGAGAGAGAGAGAGAGAGAGAGTGACTCAGGTCGAGCTCGAATCAAACAATCAAGGCATCATCCGAATTTCCCCGACTGCTCATGCCACTCGTAAGTTGCAGCGCTTCCGTTAACCATTGAAAGTTCGAGTAAGCCTATCTCAGAGTCCGCAGAGTAGTAAAAGTCAGGAGCGATTCCCACCTGATGGCCGGCTTGAAGAGCTGCCAGACTATCCGGATGAAGTTGGTCGGGTGCACGAGGTAGAGGGCCTTGAGGTTCTTCTTGTACTTGCGGTCGAAGGCCTTGTATGCCTGCCAGAGCCAGGAGAGCGGCGGCTTGTTCTTGGAGGTGAGCCCATGGTGGAAGTAGACGAGGCTGTAGTCCTGCTCGACGAAGGTGTCGAGGGTGTGGGTGAGGTAGCGCAGCAGTTTAGCGTGATTGAACGCCTCCTTGCCAACGGGCGGTAGCTTGCAGGCCGAGACGACGATGACCTTGCGGCCGGCGCTGTCGTCCCCCACCACCTCGACGATGCCCAGCCGGGCTATGTCGTGGTAGTCCTCCTCGTCGGCGAGCTCCGTGTCCAGGGCGGCCAAGTCGTCCGCTGAAATTTCGTCAATTATTCGCTTCGAAGGACGGAGGATAAAACATTTCCAAACGCGACCGCTCTACAATATCATAACACGCACATTTTGAAATCCGTGAGCGGCTCTCTTTCGATTCGACCGGCTCGTGACTCGCTGCATTTCAAACTAGGACCGCGACTGTGTACTAGAGTCATTATGCAAGAGCGCGCGGCATTCGGCAATGATGCTTGAAATCAAGGAAAGATAAGCGCAGCAGCAGCAGCAGCAGCGTTTATGCAATTATATGCCTGTATATACAGCGAGAAAAAAAGAAAACGATCACGAAGAATCGGAACGGAGAGCGCGACGATTTTCACTTTCGATCGCGGCGTTTATCGATCATCTCTCGAAATTCGCCCGTAAAACCGAGAGTCGGCGCACTTTCTCGCGGGCAGTAAACGCGGCCAATAAAACAAAGGCCAGAGATTATTATCCAGACAAATCGCGCGGAAAGAAGCTATTGCCAATGCAATAAATTTATAATGTATTGTGTGTATATATATATATATACGTACCAGTCTCGATGACGGGCGCATCGACGAGCTCCTTCTCAAAGTTCTCCTCTATGGTGCCGTCGCTCACCGGACTTTCCAAATACTCGATGCCCGAGCCTATCACACCCACCGTCAGGTCAAGTTTCTCCTCTAGAAGCTGCACGGCTGCGTGAGAGAGAGAGAGAGAGAAATTGCGCAATTCGCCGTTAGCCGCATATACACTTTTGACTTTTGGCTTAGCTTATATTTTACAATACATATACGTACAGGCCGTCGAGGTCGCCTGGAGCTCCGTGTCGTCGAACTCCAAATTTGGCTCGTAGTCGTGGAAGTCGGACAGACTTGGGTACGGGTCCTCGGATTCATTATTAACGGCTGCAACAACACAAAGAGTCATCCCATCAGTCCAATAAATCCATCGTTAATATCACTGACACACACAACCACATCGCAGCGGTAACTCGTAAAGATAATTATATGCTCTCTCTCTCTCTCTCTACCTCTGTCTTATCGCGAGCGCAAGTTCGCGTGAAAGTTATACGGCGTTGGTGCGAAAATTCAAACACGGCGCTTTCTTTCGCCCCGATTTCCCACACGCGCTATAAGTACCGATGCAGCGATGCTGCGGTTCGAACGTGCCGAAAACCCGCCACACGTGCTGTTCCGTGTTTATACAATAATGTGCGCGCTTGTCAATAGGTCAGTAAAGTATACACCTATACAGCCGCGAGCTACGAAATTTTCAAGGAGTTTCTCTGAAAATGGTCACAGAGAGCGAGCGGCGGCATCGGCGTAATAATAAAAACTCGTACATTATGCAGCGCGCGCGGGGATCAAATCGAATCTTTTAAATAGCGGGCAGAGTCCTCCTCCCGCGCAGCTGCACATCTAATTTTAGCTAATTGAGAGCTACTGCACCAACACACGCACACACGGAGAAAAGAAGACTATGTACTCACGTCATCCGGGGAGAAGAGATCAAGGACTGATCGCGCACGAAATCCTAAATCACGCTATAAACGCGCGCGATTGTCACTCTATAAGGAGAGAAATTCCAGAACGGATACCAGGAACTATCGCAGCTGCAGCGAAAGCTCCTCCATACCGTGTACCCTTCTCTCCGCACACAAGGCGATTTAACGTCGAAGAAGCAGAAACAAAAGAAGAAGACCCGAACGGATGGCCCGCGAACGCGACACTAATCGATCTCGGCTCTCGTCGAATCTAAATCGTATTATACGCCCGGCACGCACTCAATATCTCTTCGCGCGTATAAAAGGCGAGGCATGTACGTAGGCACACACGTACGTACATGTGGCTATGGTCAGGCATATAGCTATATAACAATCGGCAGTGCAGAGGAGTATAGAGGAAAAATCGCGCGAGCCGCGTCTTGCATTAGCAACGAGAGAGCCGCGCTGGCTTCCGGCGATCGGCGGCGCGCGCTGCTGCACGTTCGCCAGTTCCTTCCTCCCCACAGCCCTCGACGCGACTCGCTCGTTCTCGCACTCTCTGTGGTCAGATGCAGGAAAGGATGTGGGTGCACAAGTAGGAGGTATCGCGCTGGAAACATTGATGAGGGTGTGCGGCCCTTTTTATTCTCTTTACTTTTCCTCTTTTCCGCGAGGGAAGGAAGCACGAGTGAATTATTGTCGACGCGTCTCGCGGGGAAATGTGTGTGTGTGTCTTTTTGGGAAACGTGCGGGGAGAATTTTTGATTTTCATTCTATTTGCGTCGTAGGAAGTAGTAGTAAACTATTGCTTTCGCTGTATACGTACGCGGAGCGTAATCGAGAAAATTTAATTTTAACTGCGAACATGCATGCGCGTTTATCGTCGTCCTGTACTACTATCGGCCGCCTCTGTATTATCACTTTCGCGCGGCGCGCAGTCGAGATAAAAACGGGTTTGTAATGACTACAGACTATATACATTTACTTTCTTTTTGAGGACACGCACTTGATTTACATCTTTTGTTATAATAGCCGCAGAGTTGCGAAAGGAACGTTTTTCCCGAAAAAAAAAAAAAAAACACGACCAATGCTCGTTGATGTAGGACACAATAACATTCAGCTCTATACAGGTGCAATATGCCATTTCCGAGATACAGCCGCTTATATACATATAGCTATACGTGTATATACAGGTGCTTATATTTCTTTTATCGCGCAATTAAAATTGATTTTACATTAAAGCCAAAGTATGCGCCTCAAAAGATGTCTATACTTTTACGTGTATACATCTATATACTCGTTCGCCGTTTGGCGGCTGCACTCAATTTTATCGCTATTCGGGAGAATATTGAACTGCCGCGCGCGGCAATTGCTTTCGATCGTGCGGGGCACGTAATAAAAATCGTGCACTTGGAGGCATAAGCGGCGCGGAGGCCGTGAAAAAAAAAATGCATACGTTCATGTTTCCGTTTATAAAAATATGGATGAGAGACGAGTTTGACGATGTGTATAGCTATTCAATGGTTTTTATCCGTGGTCGTTTCAATGTTGACTCTGAGCGATTTTTTTTTCTCTTCACGGAATGTACAGTTGTAGTGTAGTGTCATTATGTTTCGAGACAAAGGTTCCGTGTCGCCGTGTGTACACTATGGAGCTTGTGAAAAGGTGTGCGTTGTGGGTATTTCGAAATCTAAGCTGACGTTTTTTTGGAGACAGTTTGATAGGATAGGTATTACGTTTTTTGGAATTATTTCTAATGGATTATCACGGTATTCTTTTACTCTTCCAAGTGGGTGTGAAAAAGCTCGAAGCGTAGGTGTGTTCCCATTATATTACAGATGCTAAATTGTGTTGCAATTTTCTGTGGGAATGCCCAAGAAATATTACGTCATGTGCTCGCATTGATACAATAATTATCTAAGCAGCCTGTCCAGATCAAAAGATTCGATACTCCAGCTTACGCGTGTGGGCAGAACTGTATAATAAGCAATATGCATGCTGAATTATTAGTACACAGAAACTCCACGGAAAGTGTGGGTAATATTCTGAACACATTTGACTTGATAGCAGGATAATCAATACGACTGTTATACACTGTAGTCATTAGAAATTCCACTTGAGAGTAACCAAAACAAATGAAATCACAAGGGTGGCTTCAGTGGTACTCATTCATTCAATGTAATGCGTATCGGATCCAAGCAACTTAACAATATTATTCATTCGTCGCAACTCTTTTTCATGGCAACAGCAGCCATCAGACTCATAACCAATTGTCTAGCATTCAAAGCACGCTTGTTATTCTCTAAGTCTCCCTCAAGCCCAAGCTCTTTCATCCAAACAATAGACTATGAACCACTACTATGAACCACTACTATGTATCCACTTTGATACATAAAAGTCACACCTTTCAAGACTCACTTCCTCAGAGCCTCTACGTACTGCCAGCGTAATCATGGAAATGCCAAGCCAGTGAAACAATAACATTCACTGGCAGTCAGACTGACTGAAACACAGAGGAAAACTGGCTACGTACGTACGTACACTAATCGAGGTGGACGACCGCGATTGCCAAACACAGAGAGCGCGAGGCTAAAAAGAAAATGTTCACTCTCACTCGCAACACAACATCCAGGTACACAATGGTCATCTCTCTCTCTCTCTCTCTCTCTCTCACTCTCCCACCTCCTCACCTGTCAAAACTTTCGCGGGACTGAGCGCAGGCTGATAATCGGCTTCCATGTCTCAAGGCGCTGGGCCAGCCCTTTGTTGTCCTACTCCTCGCTCTATCTCTCTCCCCTCGATAAAGGCGCAGATGTGCGAAAAGAAAAACGGAGCAGCTTCGCACCCACGCCTCTTTGAGGACGCACGATCGTACGGATGATGTGTTGCGTATATCCGTAGTAGCTGTCTATCCCTCGCTGCTGCTGCAGCAGTCGACGGCCGTTGCTGCTGATGACGGCAGGGCAGCGGCCAGCGTCATCGTCGTCGTCGTCGTCGTCGTGCGCACTTATCACCTTTTTCCGCGAGAGGATTGTCGTCAGGAGAGCCGCGAGAACAACAGCGCGCACTCCGCAGCTTACTAGAGTTTGTAAGCAGACTGCACTGATCGCTTATCGGACGGCGGACGGAGAGAAAACGCGTCGTCGTACTTTCATCGAGTGTACTACACTGCAGCAGCACACAATGCGAATTGCGATGCAGCAGCGAAATCTACGCCGAGGAGTCGCGCCACAGCCGCGAGTCAACTCCCTTTTTCTTCTCTTTCTCGCTCGCGCGAGTATAGTGTTATAGTGTACGTTATGGGCTGCTCCTGCTGCTGCTCTCTGCTGTTCTGTTCTGTGGCCCCCTCTATGTTTCGCTCTCCCCTACTCGCTCTTATCGCTCCGTCTCTTTTCTCTATATACTCTTGACTGCCGTATGGCGTATGCCCGTATGTTTATCGTGCCGGAACGGCTAGAGAGCACCGCCGAATGAGTTTTCCGTTGCGCGACTTCTTCGATATTCGCGGTAAACTTCGCGGTACGTGCGCTGCGCTCGTTCATGACCGTCGCGAGAGCGTTTCCTGACCGACGCGTTTGTTTTGAATCACGAGCTTCGATTTTTCGCTGCTGCAGATTTTTAGCGGATAAATTTCGCTATGATGAAATAATTGATATCCGATTGACTCGCGCCTTGGGATTATCGTGATGACGTGTCGCGACTTTCCGAATTCGATGCTCTCTCTTTATCGTGAGTCAGAGCTGCGGCGGCTTGATTTTGGTGACTCACGTCTCACGTCTGCCCCGTCCGTACTTAACTCCAAAACGAATAAGTATAACACACTTAAGTCTATATAGCTTCGAAATGTCGTTTTCAATATAAGTATGTAAAGCGCAAAGCGAATTTTCGTCACCAGCGCTGCTGCCGTATATGGCTTATAATAGAAACGTGCTTTGCTTATCAGCTCTTACGAAACGTACATACATATACACCTCTATAGATAAAGACTCGTAGAGGTTTTTCCAAGTCTGTCAAAGTGCTTACTTTTGTCAGCTCGAGAAAAATCGAGCTTCGCTTCCACAATCCACATGATGACGGCACACAATACTTACGAGTGCGCCGTGCGCGTATGAAAAGAGAGCATCAGTGCTCGCATCCGTGTCAGTGGCATGAAGGTGTAGATACATATTTATATTGTTTTGCAATCGCGGCGGTATCACTTGGTGATATGCAGACGCCGGCGAAGTCAATTATATATTGTAAAAGTTTTGGATAAGATGAGCATGCGGTAATCTAATTGAACGTGCATTACCCACCAGTCTGGAGATTAAAGTTAGGTTATATTTATAAAATATACCTACAGGCGCGTCCGTCAGTGATGGGAAGTAGACACGTCAAACCTTACTATGCTTGAAATGTAAACAAGGCCATACTTATTCGTAATGTTAAATTTTTGCGTTCATCCGAATCACTGCGTTTTTTTTTTACTAATGATTTGTATTTTCTATTTGCAGAAATTCTTCAGTGAGGCTAACGTATTTTGAAATTGCTCAAAGATGTCTGTGTTACAAAAGTTAGTTTACTGGCTAATCGAAGTCGCCCTATTTGTGGCAACATGCTGGCTGTTTTTATTATGCTTGTATCCGTTGATGCTCATCATCTTCGTTAAAAAGTTATTTATAAAGAATCACGACATAGAAAGAAAAGATGACGAGGTCACAGTGGGAATTTTCCATCCCTACTGTAACGCTGGTGCCGGGGGCGAAAGAGTTCTTTGGGCTGCTGTTAAGGCTCTTCAGTCAAACTACAAAAATGTACATGTTTATATCTACACCGGTGACTTGGACCATGATCGAGAAATGATTCTAGCTAATGTAGAGAAAGTTTTTGACATGAAGCTGCAGCACAATATCAATATTGTTTATTTGCGTCGAAGAAAGTGGGTAGAAGCTAAAATGTACCCATTTTGTACTTTATTTGCACAAAGTTTTGGCTCAATTTGGCTTGGTTTGGAAGCTCTTATACTCTTTAAACCTGATATTTACATTGATACTATGGGTTATGCATTTACGTATCCCATATTCAAATACATTGGAGGTTGCAAAGTTGCATCTTACACCCATTATCCAATAATCTCTACAGATATGTTGAATCATGTTTCACAAAGATCTGTGTCTTTTAACAATCGACACATAATTGCCAGAAATCCAATTCTCACTAGAATGAAACTTGGCTATTACAAGGGTATTGCTTCCTTGTATGGATTAGCTGGTAGAACAGCTGATATTGTAATGGTCAATTCTTCTTGGACTAAAGAACATATTAATTCAATTTGGAAATGTCCTCAGCGAACTTATCTTTTGTATCCTCCATGTGATGTTGAGAAGCTCACGCAACTGCAACTTTTAAGTGACGCTGAGAAAAATAATGAAATTCTAATAGTATCAGTCAGTCAATTTAGGCCGGAAAAAAATCATGCTCTAATGATAGAAGTCATGAGCAAGATTAAGCCACTCATTGCTGAAGAAGTGTGGAAAAAAGTGCACTTAGTACTTGTAGGTTCTTGCCGTAATGAAGATGATGAATCTTATGTGAAAGGATTGAAAAGTACTGCTAAAAAGTTGGATGTGAATGACAATGTTGAGTTTAAAGTAAACATTCCATATGCAGCGTTAATTTCTGAAATACAGAAAGGTACCATTGGTATTCATGCCATGTGGAATGAACATTTTGGGATAAGTGTTGTTGATGGCTTGGCTGCTGGACTAATTATGGTTGCTAATGCATCTGGAGGACCCAAGGCTGATATTATTGATACAAAAGACAAAATCAGAAATGGATTTTTAGCCAAAGATGCTGATGAATATACTAAAATTATAATTTCTATTATAAATATGACTGCTGAAGAAAGAGATGCGATAAGGAATGCTGCTAGAAAATCTGTCAATCGATTTTCAACTAAATGCTTTGAAAATGAATTGGTTAAAATTATGGAACCATTTTTTAAACTAAAACAAAGATAATAAATAAACCAATTTATTACTGATATTTTTAATCAAAAGATTTTTAACTGCGAATAAACTTGATATTTTAAAACAAGTTTTGTCATTGAATATAAAATTTGGAATACTTTGTTCAATAAAACTTATTAATATTGCTTCAATACATCCTCAACCAGTATTCTTTGCATCCCTATGTATATTTTAAAAACATTCTAACGTAATTCATTATACAAGTATTAAAGAGGCAAAATCATTGTTGAGTTTATAATTTATTAGGTTCATTAAGCTTAGAAATATATAAAATTTTTGTAAAAATATAAAATATATACAATTGATTCACTGCATACAAATGGATTGCCCATGACAAATCTAATATGAAAATTGGTATAAAGCTATCTGTCATTTTTCATAACGGTCATTATATAATATAATAAAAGCAGTTTAACAATTACAATATCAAAATATCACGCTTTTGCACATGTTCAACAGGATTATGCATCTAGAAGGTATCAACTTCAATATATACATCGATGCACTTGAGCATTCATAAAACATGTCGTTTTAAATTTATCTAAATTCTTGATACTTTGGTATCATGTAATCATCAGATATGGTGTCACTTGAACATGGAATTTGCACCGCCTCTATTTCTTTAAAATTCGTACATGTAGCTCTTCTATCACCCACGCGTTTTTTTACTTTCTTCACCCATTCAGTAACTATTGTTGGTGTAGAAATTCTCAATTCTGTACAAATATCTTGGATGAACCATGAACCTAAAAATTACATGTTATTAACGTTAAGTTGATAATTTATGAGTTGAAAATATTTACCTTCATCTTCATTTCTAAAGGCTACAAATCCATTTAATGTAGCTTGAAACAGACCAAAATGCTTGTAAAATACAGGGCTTGTTGGACCATCTGTAACTAATCTCCCTGTGCTTTGTTCTGAATTTCTTTCTACCCAACCTGTAATAAAGTATGATTTACAATAATCATTGAATCGTAGTTTATTATTCATTCATTATCATTACCTATCTGTTTTCCTTGACAGGATTGTAAGATGATAAACTTAAATACATTTTGTAATTTTTCACAGCAAAATTTATCTCTAATAGTATCAATGCTTATTTTTTTATCATCCGAAAAGACAACTTCACCTAAATTATGTTTTGAAAAATTGTGTTATTTTTTGGCAAAACGTTATTAACAAAAATTGCACATTTTTTTACCTTCTGAGCCATGGCTCAATATGCACATAAAGATGCAAGCATACTGATTATACCGTTCTGTATTGAATGAATCTAGAAAATCAATCATTTGACTTTTTGTCAAGTCTCTTTTTGGTTCATCAATTTCAAAATTGCAGCCTCTTAAAGTTTCAATCAAATTCTTTTCATCTGCATCAGATCCACGTCTGAACTTGTACTGTAAGTCAAATAACTCATGAATAACTATTATTTTAATGAAGATAAAAATTCTATAGACATACCATCACTTTATTTTTAAAATTTTTTTGATTAATAATAATGCATAAGCGTTTCTGGTTTTTTCCCCATGGTATCCTGGTTGTCTCAGAGTTATTATCATTTTGATTGTATGTATTATTGCTTGTATATGGCATTGAATTGTCATTTATTAAAGTGTTCGAGGAATCTTGTAGGTTTCTATGAGTAGTTTTCCAATCTTCAAAATTGAAAGGCAAATCAATCAGGCAACCTATACTTTTCAAATCCTCTATTAAATTATTCAAATTAGGATTGTCTAGAAATATAATTAAAAATAAATTAATTATTATGAGTAAACATAGTGATACAAATGAAGTATGTATAACGTTATGTATAACCTTCATTGATTGAAATGTAGTTTTGCTGAAGCCAATATAAGATGTACACTTCTAGCCATAATTTATTACTATTCAATTGTACAGGTGAACACAACCTTTCGTTGACTTTAGTAATTAATTTGCTTACTTCTTTTGTATCCAAGTTTGAGCATACAAAATATAGACTTTTAATAACTTTATTTAAATTTTCACTAACATTATGCACATTATATACGAATCTCACTTTCATAGCTTCAATTTCATTGTTATCAAAGCCTAACTTTTTGATTACTTTGATGTTACCAATAATAATTAAGGATTCTAACAATTTTTCTTCCCAGTTTACTCGATGCCTTAACGTATTAAAATAAGTAGCTGGATCGTTTAGTAAAAATTCAATAAGTTGATGAATCTCTGTTTCTTGGTCAGTAAATAAAAATATGATAGACACTATATCCATCTCATCTAAACTGTCAGCATCTTGTACTATTTCCTGTAAAACATTCGGGTTGAATCTTTCTCTGGAGAAACGTACAACGTTATTTAATGATTCTGGTATTGTTGAAATAGCATCTATTACTAATGACATTGTTGCCTTACAAAATATTTATGCTCTGAAATCTGAAAATGCATTCAAACAATAATCATTACAAGAAATTTTACATTTTCTTACATATGCATAAACATATTTTCAAAATAACTAATACAAATATCTTATGTTGATATTATAGATTGAGAATTTGACGAATTTCATCATATAGTTTATTATAAAAATCAACATTGCATACTTACAACAAAAAATTATCTGTATAAAAATTATATTTTGATGGTTACTAAGGTTATGCGATGATTTTCAGCAATATTTATTTACAAAGTCATACTTCGAGTGGTTAATGCCGTCAAGTTTCGTTTTTTCACATTTTTGGTATTGATTTACAAAAAATCTCCATTTAATAGAGACTCATTACACGTCAATAATCGATAATACAAAAATATATGTGCTGCTTTCAACTTTATTTATTATTATAAGTACAAGGCACTATAACAAATAAGATTCTGGCTTTGCTCCTCCCACGGCATTATCAGCTGATGAGACCGAAAATGGCGGAACTGGCGGCAAAAATGTTGCAGTACAATTTCTTTTAAACTATACAGCTTTCCTCAAGCATCGAAATCGAATAGATGTACAGAAATATTTATTTAATATCTCGCGCATTGTTAAAGCTTATCGGAAAATAGTCAGAAAGTTAAATTGATTGTTATAATGAAATTATGAGACTTTAACACACACATATATATATATATATATATATATATATATATACCGCGCAAAATTTCAATAGTCAAGTTGGTATTATCATCAGTTTGGAATGCTGTTTTGATTTTTGTGTTTATATATAGGTATATAGGATTCAATGTTCAAAACACCATGCGCTCGACGTTCGACTTTTGTTTCTTTCGCACGTTTGCACTCTTGTTCAGCTTCAATCGGTCATTGGCGTCAAACGGTCATGTATGTTGTCATGTATACGAGCAGTTTTTATTATAACTTAAAGTCCTACACATTCTCTATTCTGTGTTTTTCTTTCGCTCATAGATAAGAAATTGAAGATATATACTTATGCAGCTTTGAAGAAGAAAGTTTGAAGCAAGCTGCACGATGTCTCAACGTTATAGAATGTACGTAAGTAATAATGTCTCCGAGGACGAATACGAATTCACCAATGATTTTCACAAGGTTTATATGTATATGCAATTACATCTTTTTTTGTACATTACCTTTGATATAAATAATAGAGTTTGTTGGTGTATGAATCAGAGCATTTCTAACGGCCAAGAGAAAAATTTCGTTAGTTCGGCGCTGAGCGCTCACGTTGTCCTCTCGATGTGCGCGTATGGTGCTAAGGAAAAGACTGCCGAGGAAATGAAAAGCGCTCTCCATCTACCTGCCAGCATTTACTGGGAAAGCTTCAAGTACTTGCTTAAAACGATGGATGTAAGTAGTATATAGATGAAAGAAGCAATGAAATCAAAGATAGAATGTTTTTGAAAAGTGAAAGTGAAATCGGGATTGCAAATAAACTTCTAATTGACAAGAATATTGTTGTAAGAGATAGTTACAAAGAAGCTATGGAATCAATTTTCCATTCTGAAATCACAGAAGTGGATTTTGTTAATGACGGAAGAAATGTAATAAGATATGTGAACAATTGGTGTGCAAAGACGACATGTGACAAAATAAGAGAGATATTACCACCAAAAAGTCTGTAATACTTTAATTTTAATTTGTTATTATACCATAGTGATACTTGTTCATTTATATAATGTCCATATATTTGATGATAGAACCAATTGAACCTACAACAAAGTTGATGCTGCTAAACGTCATATATTTTAAGGCCTATTGGCAACATAAGTTTAATCCAGCTTTAACAAGCATGGATGAATTTCATATTGACGCAGAAAAAACAATGCAGGTTCATATGACTGAAAAAAATGCATTTCATAGAACTAAATGCTGTAGATGCTGAATGTGTTGGAATACCATACAAGGCAAAATTAATCTTATTGAAGTAATTTACTTATCTTATTTTAACATCTTTTGACAATTCGATTTTTTTTCTAGAATTCCAATTTCGTATTTGTCATAATAAAGCCAAACAAAATTGATGGCTTGAAGTTTATTGAAAATAATCTAGACAAGGTAAATCTTAAATTATAAAGAAGATTTCAAGATTGATAGTTCTAAAGACTATACCACGGGTTACATGCATACTAATAAGAACATTTTTTATGTAAATCTTAGTCTTCCAAAGTTTACAATTGAAACTACTATAGATTTGCAAAAGAATCTCATAAAAGTATGGTATTAAGATAGATAAATATCTCTAGAATCGAATTAATTATTAATATCAACTGACAATTTTTAGCTGGGTATGCCTACAATGTTTACTGATAAAGCAAATTTCAAAGATATATCGATTAAACCAGTGCTTGTTCCACGTTTGCATGTTTCTGAAGTTATTCAGAAAGCTTTCATCGTAGTTAATGAAGAAGGAACAGAAGCTGTAGCAGTCACACGTAAGTTACTTAATGTAAAATAAATTGCCCATACATACATACATATGTGTGATCTATTAAAAATAATTGAATTTAGTGTCCTAATTACTCTGATCATTCTTTTTTTATTCATAGGTTTAACTGTAACAGGTGGTGGTTCAGTGGAAATTCGGGAATTTAAAATTGACAGACCATTTCTGTACCGAATAGTTCACAAAAGTACCAATGTAACGCTTTTTAGCAGATGCGTTTATAGACCGAAGTATTAATTATGTTAATTTTCATACTTAGATAAGCATTCAAACATTGAGAACGCTTATTTTATGAATTGATATGTATAATTGATCATAAAACTTATTTGATCATATCTTGGTTGCGAAAAAGCGATTTATCTAAAGTATAGGACTGTGAAGTTAGACTGTGTAGTCTCTAACTGTTGAAAAATGTAAAAATAATTTTAATAATTTAGATACAACAATATGTATAATTATTATAATTTTAATTCTTATAAAAGTAAAGGGGATTTTAAGAATTATTAAAAATGCAATAACTTTTACAGGTATATATATTTTAATATAAAAGCATTTATTAAAATTAGCATAGTGATAGGCAACATAAGTAAAATGTTTGGCTATTCACGTCATGTTAGTAATAGTCTTGACAATTACATTTAGTCGCGTTTTAACTGTATGGTTCTTACAATTACATTGTGACTGTATATTTCTTAATCTGTACAAATCATACAGCATTTTTTACTTGTTTAATAAATGACAAATCATTTATAAATATGTACATGTGTGTGCCCATTTAATGAAAAATAAAATCTTATGTAATTTATTACTTTTCTAACATTTATTAATGTATAGATTATCTAGTATTAAATTTGACGTTTATTTTTGTTGGGCAACAAATTTATATTCTATTCCACAAAAAGAAACTATTATGACTTTTATTTATTGGACTAGGTTTTATATCTATGAATTACGTTATTACGAGACGATGTGATATCGTTCGTTCGAACGGGAATAATCGTTAAATTTTCATATCATATTTTCCATGATTAAATCCATTCATACATTTAATTAAGCGCCGGTGCTTTAAAAAAAGTTTAAAATTAAAATTGATTAGACCAGTTATTATGTTGTAAATTATTGCTATTTAGCACTGTTACCGAGACTGATGATTACTTCAAGTCCACTTGACACTTCGACATTGAATAGACATCGGACACACAATGCGCATCGCTTTAATTCCAGTTATCACTGCTTTATTTAAAACTAAAGCTACGAATGTATACCCAAAGGAATGACAGCGTAATAAAATCAGTTAATTTAAACAAAGTCTTTTGTTTATTTAACATATTCAAATCAATTCTCGACGAATTTCTTGATTGTGTATCAACATAAAACACTTCATTTCAATTATATGATTCTCTCTTTTGTCAAAGACCAAAAAATCTTGCTTTTTCAATCTTTATCAATTCATCATTTGCGTATAAAATTGACTATACAGTGACTTACATAATTACTCCTTACAACAATCAATATTTTTTGTTATCTTTTTAAATAACTATACCAGTCTCTTTGCAAACATAAAAATAGACTTTTGTTTTGTCACTTCACAGAATATACATATCACGCTTTTTTCGTATCCATCCGTTATTCATCAAAAATATTTATTCTCTTCTTAACGCTTACTTTTTTCTCTCACTCCCTACAAATTACGAGTTATAGAATATTTACGTTTCTAATACCAAGATAAAATTCCATTTTAAATACATGAACATTTAATCTCTAAATTCGGTTATCGAGAGCAACATTTGATTTTGATCTTTTTCAATTGAATCATACGTAGTACCATTTGTTCAGCAACATATTCACAAACATTTCCATTTCTTAAATCTAACTAAATCGGTTGTCGTTTAAAGTTCAAGTATTATCTTTCGACTTAGGTTCATAAAAATTCGTTCGTAGGTCGTTCGCATTGCAAGACAAAGACAATATAAAAATTACTGCACATAAAATTTTTCCTTAATTTTTTAAAGAAGGAAACAGGAGATTTGAGAACGCGGAAAGCTCACAAAAAGGCGGTACTGCTATTCTGTTTTCTTTATCTTTCAAATCAATTGCGCAGTTTTCTGTGGGCGAGTGAGTTGCGGCGACGAAGGTGTGTGAACACACGGTACGACTTCATATAGGCAATACTGTTTAAAATACTAAACGGAATACTTGGAGCCGCGCTTGTTCACAGGTGGCATTAATAGGCCTTTTGATAGCATCTGCGCTTCGAGGTCTCGATCTTCGTCTTGGTACCTGTAACATTTTACTGGGCATTAGCACATCATTTTTTTTTATGAGACAATGGTTAAAAAAAATTAAGCTTTTAGATCAAACAATTAAACTCATTTCAGAATCGTGTGCAAAATAGGTAGGAAAGCTTTTAAAAACGTTTCATTACAAAATACGAAAACACACAATATATTATGTTCCATGAAAATCAAACAAAGAAATTCAAGCATTGTATCTTATTCTTTTTAGAATAATCATCTTATAGACATTCGCACACAAACTTGATAAAAATAAAAACATGCATATATATACTGCTGTAAAGTTAAATTTTTATTATTAAAAAATATACCTCCTAAATTTTATCATTTATTTGTTTCATATTTTTTGTGAGCTATTGAAAGTTGTATTGATCAATGATAAGCGCCGGCTTACCAGTAAGTTTTTCAAATGCACTGCGCAGAAGTGCAAAAGTAAGCGAAGCCGTGCGTATTCACTAACAATCCTCTGCCCGTTATGTCTTTTAATATGTTCTCAATGACACCTTTTTCTTTTGGTACTTCAGCGAGACACTGACATGTAAATGTTTCTGATGATTGGGTATTATGTTTTGACTGTTATGATTCAACACAGAAGCAGATGTATAATGAACTCCTACGATTGATCACAGTGATTATCACTGCCCCTTTTTCAAATTTACTGTATCGATTTAAGTAAGGGGAGTATACTTGTGACGGAATCTGGCAAAAAAAAAAAGAATATATAAACTTAATAATTTTATTCAATAAACTTAGTGCAAAAATTCCTGGAGATAAAAAGTGTAATTGAAAAGTGCAAACATATAGTTGAAAAAGTGAAATAGTTTAGAGTACCCGATTTTTTTTTCTTTAGTGGTAAATATATTTACATTTAAAAAACAGCAATGCCGATGAACAGAATTGTTTTGAACTGTATATAAGTATACTCCCCCAGATGTTTTGCAGTAATAGACGTTCACTAGAAAAGCTTAGACTTTGTACAAATGAGAGAAATTTTTCAAGAAAGCAATAACGGTGTATTTATTATATATATTACTAAGTTTCTATATTATTTGTATAAAAAATATATAACATTTCTTTAATTTTTTAAATAAGCTTTTAGATATATCTTTTATAAATTATGCTTATCACATTTTTTTTTCGTAAAATATTCCGGATTCACTTTAGCCGGATAAAGACATGATTTATACACATCCACCTTAATATTGTATAAAACATTCTTATTCAATATAAAGGGTAGTACACTACTCTGGCACTTGTTTTTCCTAATTACTTTAACACGGTGCATAAATCTATCATGCTCTTACTTTATATGCTATTAAATCACATTGTTAAGCAAGCAGTCTCAAGCCAACTTCGTTCTCATAAAAAAAGTTTGTAAAAATGCAATAATTCTTCATCATATAGTAAAAATATTGCATTAATTAGGATAAGTATAGCTTTAAAAACAAAAGCATTTAAAGAGTATAAGCAGAGCATAGAGTAAAAAAAGCCATGCGCGAATAAAAAAATTGGCATTCAAAACATCATAGCAGTGCTGTAAAATAATTTTCGTATCTTTCGCAAATCATGATTTCAATCAATAAATAATACTGTTTAACAGTGATATAATCATTTTATTGAAATAGTAGCAATAGAACGTGCTTTTCAAAACCATGCGTTCCTTCGAATGTATAGAAAACTAATTAAAAAATTTCATGTCATCTTATTTTTAATATATAGAAGATGCCATTATAATTTACAGCACCGCCGATGTGTTGTTAGATAAAGTAGAAGATGGACTCTTTATGAGATGAAATAAAGAATTCGGTTAGAAAAGAAGAAAGCGTGTATGCGACTATAATCGCCAAAAGAATGTAGGTGTAGGAGACGTGCGAATTCCCCTGCGTATCTGAGGAATCCGTAGAGGTCAGAGTTGTGGGTGCAATGAGTGTCGGGCACGAGGGTCTACGCCACCTTTGTCGCTCCTCTTCTAATAGAGCTATCAGCGAGTCGCGCTTAGCTACGATCTCTAACATTTCCGTTAGGATCTCCCCTTCTTTCTTCACATCAGCGCTCGTTTTCTTCTCATCTGAAAGCGAGAACGATCGTATTAGCAACATTTACAACAAACATCTATCGATCAATTTTGTATTCATTAGAAATATATCGCGCGAATAGTTGTACATGCGTTGCAGGTAGTGGTTCTACTAACCGTCATCGGCTAATCTTTCGCGAAGTTCTTGCTGCAATCTATCATGTCGATCTTCGAGTTGCACTTCTTGGGCTCTCACTAACAACTCTTTCTCGTATCTGCGGAGTTCCGTCCTCTCTCGCATTAGATCAAACCATTCGCGCAGCAAGTCTGCTTCCTCTCGATCAGAACATTCTAAAAATTAACACAAAACAATCGTATCATTTTATCAAAGACTACTTATTCGTCTTGCGATGAAGACTTTCGTATAGATAAACAAGATTTGTACCTCCTTCTCCCCTCAAAGCTTTTTCAACGCTGACTCCTCGGCTCTCAAGTTCTCTCTGCTTCACTTCCGTTTCCTCGAGCTTTCTCTGAATCTCCTGAGCCATCCTCAACCTACGCGATTATACAAGTTAGTTTGAGACTCGAATTGGATAGCACGGATTAAGGGTATATACATTATTTAATATAAATACAAACCTCTTAAGCTGCGCTTGTCTGGCCATGCGCTTGGCAGTTTTAACTTTCCGCGGAATACTATTGCACGAGCCGTCGGCCGTATTAGAAGTTTTGTTTAGTTGCGAGATAGACAGTGCAGCTGTCTTCGAATCTTCGTCGGACAGGCTGTCGTCTGTTTGAAGGACATATACATCTATTAAATTCGCAAAAGAAAGTAAGATGTTGTTAATAATCTTAAAAGCTGCGTTTTCCTGTTCATAATTCTGAAGATTGACCGATTTCCAAAACACTTCTACTGAGAGTTTGACTCACCTCTGATGGGGTGTTAACATAGCAACTAACCGAACGTATTAGTTAACAAAAATGATTAACAAAATTTACTCAAAAAATCTTACCAGAAACATTAGTGGGCATTGTGTAGTTAATCGGCGGCGGTGGTACTGGCGGTGGACTTTCGATGAAGAAGCTACCGACGTTCAACATTCCCTCGCAGACGCTCTTCGGCCTCTTGTCGAACTGCGGATTCAATTTGTCGAGCTGCAATCATACGAAGTGATTAATTGTCTGTCGTGATTCGCAAAGGATCACTTTGGCTTTCTTTGTCACTACAAGGTCAACTAGCTAACGTTGCAAACGTTCGGAAACGGTGTAGTGAGAAAGGGCCGTGAACAATTCAAACTCAACTATAGTTGAAAAAAGGGATTAGGTTCGTATTGTTAGAGAAAACTTGTAAAACAAACTAATACCTAACGTGAACGCTTGAATTTTTCTGGTTCACATTTTTTAAAATCGAATCAAGTATACATATTATTGTATAAGAGTTAAGTGGCTTATGACTGTCACCAGAAAAATTTATGGGTACTAAGTATTGTATCCAGGGTAAACTTTCAGCACACACAAAATAAAAGTCAAATATAAGAAGCATCAAATTAAAATAAGCATTAACAAGGATCGAACCAAACAAAAGAAGCGTTAATAGTCTTTCGTCGTGTGGTCATTTTTTAAAATAAAAACAGTAATTTATATAAGTATTCAAATTGTTTGTCTGTAAAATATTACATTTATAAAAATAATATTATTGTTGTTACTTCTTGACTGTTGCTGGTTTTTGTTTGCGCTTTAGCAGCTACATCGTATAAATAAAATTAATTGAACAAAGGGTTGCCTGTGTGAATTGGTAATTAAATATTTATCAGTATGTTTGTAGGCATTATATGGTAGTGCAAAATTTGTTACACACGACAAAATTAAAGCCTAAACGAAAAAATACCTGCAATTAAAAACTAGCGAATTGAAGTATACTGGAGCAAATAATAGATAAAGTGTTCAACGACTACGTATTATAAATTGCTTACATCTGACCCATCCGAATACGATTTAAACAACTGAAACACGTTAAAATAAGTTAAAACGTAATTTCGGAATTTAAACAGCCTCTGCTCGGTGGAAAAAAAATGAAAAAATATGCTCTATGTCTCATTTTTTCGACGTTCCGCCCTGGTGAATTGAACGTTTTGCGTGCAAAGCGAGTGCCTAGAACAAGCGCTATAGTATTCTATGACAAGATTGAAACCAAACTTTTTCAGTACCATCGATTCAACACAAATTGATAAGAGTAATATCTTACTGCTTTTACAATTTCTTTCTCGCTGTCATAGAATTTTAGCATCTTTTAAACACAATAATATAACGCCTTTCATTCAATGGAGGATGTTCTTTAGATTGCGCACTTTCTGTCCATTGAAGATGCTTAATTTCAATAGTAACATTTGTATTAAGCTTTAGGAATAATAAACTTGCTTCATCAAGCTCATTAATCTTAGAGAATCATCTACTTTTATTCAAATGTGTTCTCAATCCATTGAGCATCCTCCTTACTCTCGTCGTATATCACCAGGGCGGCCACGATCACCCGCTCTCTCTTTACTCACCTTTCCCTTCTCCTTTGACTTGGGTGTTAGCCGGAACATGGAAAGCTTGTTGTTGCTCCCATCTTTTCCCGGAGGTGACAATGAATCTTTCTTCTTGAAAAAATCTGAGACCGCCTGAATAATACTCTTCCTTCTCTCCGGGTCCTTAGGCTTCTTCGACTTGTCTCTCTTCTGCACTTCCTCCTTAGGCGAATCCGATGAACCCAACAACTCGTCGAGGCTCTTAGCGGTAACGGAACTTTCCTGACCCGAGGACGAGCTATTGGCACGTCGAGCCGCCATCGCCTTGACGTTATCGGTGCTCTTGCTCGTCTGCAGTTTGTTGTGTAGTCCCGAGGGAGATTTATGCAGGCCGAAGCTGTATCGTTTGGTAACCGACTTGGCGGGCGTATCGCCGTCTGTTTCGGACTTGAGCTGTCGTCGCGAGACTTTCATGCGCAATTCCTTGATACGGTCCTCTGGACTCAAACCCAAGTCCTCGTCACTTTTGAGCCGTGCGCGCTCTCGAGCATCTTGTCGAGCTTTTTCCGCCGTTTTGCGCGCCTCCTCGTGCTTGAAACGAGGAGGAGCTATAGGGGTCTTGAAGTCAATCTCAGCGCGGGACTCCGAATTCATGGCACTACTGGCTTTAGAAGGGGTCGTGAAGACGGAATCGTCGAGCTGCTGGGCAGATTTGTCGAAGACTGAATCATCCATAATCATTGCGCGAAAGATGGACAGCGGTCGCTCACCGTTCGTTTGGCCTTTGATTAAGAATTTCATAAAAGAGTTTTAAAATATTGTAAAATTGAAAATATTTGAAATAGTCAAGTCTAATACGCTTCATTTATTCGCGTATTTTATTCAGCTTCTCATTTACACAATGCTCACATGCAGAACAATCCTCTCTTACCTTACACATTCACACTAACACATACAATAATTTGTTTTCAATGAAGCTATAAGAATTATTTCCATACAGAAGAAATAAACTTTAGCTTAAGTTTCAAGGCATCACGCCATTCTTCACAAAATACCGCAAACACTTTCACTTATTCTATTCAAAACAGCAGAAGCCTTTTTCACAGCCAACTCTCACAACGATCCAAATACTCTCAAAATACCTTGGGTCTTGATCTCTCCAACTCCCTTCGCCGAATTGTTTTGCGGCGTGCCATCGCCGATCGAAGCTGGCACGAAATTAGTTGGTGTTTCGGGTGGCCTCATGGGCGGACTGCTAGTTAGTCGAGTAAACGAAGCAGTTCTGGCCGCACGTTTTGCTTTCTTCTCAGCGGATTTCTGCTTGTGGGCCTCAAGTTTGTCCATCAACAAGTCCTGTATGAGACTCTTCTGCTTGGTCCTTTCGCGAGTTATCTCCTCTAGTTTACGAGATGTCGCAGGGGAGTTGAGACCGTTACCCAAGCCAGCTGTGGTCGCCTGACACTTTATTTCCTCGGCAATCATCTCGGCGGTGCGGGTCTGCAGTGTGGAAGGCTTCGAGCTCTTGCGTTTGGATTTGCGAATGTCGATAGAGTCCTTAGCGTTGCTGAATTCAGCGATGCGGGATTGTAGGCGTTTCACATACTCGAGATAATCCGGGTTGTTGGCGTCGTCGTGAGATTTGTTGATGTATTCAAACGTTGGAGCTGAAGTAATTCATAAATAAATGAAATAATTCGATTACAGTAAAATAAGACTACTCACTGAAGTTTCATAGATAAGCAAATTTTTACCAGGTTCGGGTGTCTTGGTGTTCTCGCTCGTGGTCGTATCCTCGTTCTTGGAACAGCTCACAATGCTTCCACCCGTAGGATTATTCGGACTGGCCAATATAGTCACCACCTCACTGGTGGTAGTGTCTTCAGCCGGCTCGACGATCAACAAGCTGTCCTCCTCCATCGAAAGACTCATCAGATCCTTGTTCACGACCTCGAGCGCGTGATCGTCCTTCTCGCAGTCGGCGATCTTAATCTGACAGACCATGTTCCCATTTCCATTGACAACGTGACCGTTTTGATTGTGCCTCAGCCTGTCGCGAACGTCATCCATCGTGATCGGCGCGAATTCGATAACGTTGTCCTCGCAACAGGGTGTCTGGGCGTCCGAGGCATCGTCGTACTCTAGCTCGCTTTTAGCGATCGGCGCGTTGCTTTTACCGGATGACAATTTGACGGGCGTCTGCGGCGCCTTGAAGTTCACGAACTCGATGTAACCGCGGTTCTTCGGCCTCGACACCTCCTTCAGGCTGTCCTCGTCCAGCAGGCTCTCGTTGTCCGTATCCATAAAGCCGATATCTTCCTCCCCGTTCGCAAGCATCTTTGAAGCGATGGTGCTGGGATACTGTGTGTTCGTTCTGTCGGCGTTCATCTCCTCCTGGGAGTAGTCCAACTCTACGTCCGTCAGATCTTCGCCATTGGCCATCCTGGCGAGCATACGGTCGTTGGAGGGTCGCTTGCCCTTACCTTGGAATTCGGGGTTCATGTCGTACTCGACGTCGCGCAAATCCTCGGAAACAAGGTCGTCGCCATCGCGCGCCCACTCGGAGAACTCGGTCTCGGTGTAAGCGGCGGTCGTCACGTCGTTCTCCTCGGAGTCGTCGTTCTTGCTGGAGGCGCGCGACGTTGTCGTCGGGCTTAGGCTACCTCTGCGTTCATCTTGAAGCTGCAGCTGCTTGAGACTTGTGTTGACGGACTCAAGCTCCTTCAGCGATGGTGGCAAGATGAGAGGCGCGGTTGGTGGAGGCGAAGGTGGATGAGAGGGTGGTCTGTTGGGGTCTTCGAGGAGGTAGGAACACTCGATGGAGTCAGGCTCGAAGGTCATTCCATCCTCGTGGTGTTTCTCGACCTGCGCGTCGAGCAGCAGATCACCCTCGGTGCTGTGGATCTGAAGTCTCGGAGGAGAGAGAGGAATCGTTTGCTTGAGCTTATTCGCTTGCTCTTCCTCCTCACCATCGCTCGTGGACAATGAGTCGCTGTCCAACTCGTCGGAGTCCTCGCTGGAGGTGTCGCTACTGTCGATATCGTTTTCTCCGCCGAGAGTCCGCGCGAGCTTTTCCGGCTGTTCGTTCTCTTGCTTCGTCTTCTTCCAGTCGATATCGGGTACGATTATCGAGGTCTCGTGCAGCGGACTTCGCGGTCTCATTTCGAGGTCGTTTTGATTGCTCTGCGCAGTATCGCCGTTCTGATAGGGCACATCTTCGACGGTTCTCGTCTCGACGGTCGGTGTGGGCGTTTCGATTTTCAGGGACGTTATATCAGGTTCTTTGGGCGGTTCGGATGGCTCCGTAGGCGAGGGCTTCTCCTCGATTATTGCGGGCTTGGACGGCAGCGGTTTGGCGACTTCGAGGTCTTTAAGATTGCTCGTTTCCTTTATTAGATCTGGTAATTGGACGTTTTTGGCGTTGAAGTTTGCTAAGTGACAAATTACCAAGTTAAGGTGTGACACAGCATGTATTTAAACACAGTCAAGTTTACCTTCGAAAAACTTACCGGCAGTGGAGTTCAAACTCGGGGCAGCCTTTCTCTCGAATGGAAAGGCTTTGACGGGCGACGAGGAGCCGAAAAGCACCGACGGTGAGAGCGGCGAGATCGCCGGCTGGTTTCCTCCGGTACTTCCGGTCCTCAATTTGTTCTGTCCCTGGAGGAACGCTTGCATAGTAGGACTAGGCTCCGGTGCGGGGTTCAGAAGCTTCTGGTGCTGGGATATGGCGTCGCTGAGGTTCCTCAGTCGCGTGTCGACGTTCGACGTCGATCCGGACTTCATGACCGAGCCACCGAGACCCGAGCCGCCCAAGAGGTAACGTTTCTTCAGCTCAAGGGAGAGCTTCGAGGCGATGCCCTCGGTCGAGTGCGTTCGGTTCAGCAGATAATCTCCCTTACGCGGGTTGATAAGTGGAGTCGAGGTGATGATCTTGGAGTTCTGAGTGATGCTCGTGAGGTTCGAGTTGAGCTCGTTGCTTGGCTCGCGATTCTTGGCGTTGCTCGGTCGCTCGTTCAAGGCGTTCAGCTTTGACGTCTGCTGTTGTTGCTTCTGTAACCATACGTATATTTTCAATTGCTTTTCAAACTCTATAGAAAAACTCGAACGAAAATCTGAACGTAACGCACCGTATGCTGCTTCTTATTGCTGTTCTCGTTGTTCTTGGCGACGTTGCCGTTGACGGAGGACACTCCCGCGGGCCACAGTATCTTGCTCTTCACCTGGACCTTTTTCGGCTCGGCGTAGTCGCCTCTGGTCTTCCTGACGAACGAGTCATTGATGTGAGGCATACCGTGCTGCGTCGGCGTCGTGCCGTCGTGCTCGAACTCCGAGTCGGTTGAGATCTCCGTTGCCGAGTTTTCCTCGCTCTCCTCCGATGACTCCTCGTCCGATGCGATCTGCGGAGTAGAAGGAAAGAGTTGAAGAGACATTTTTTCTTTTTTCGGTACAGTGAGCTGCTTTATGCCAGGGCTTTGGACTCTCTGAATCTCTGGTTGATTTTCAAGAGTAAAATACGTGTGAGAGATTCGGAGAGTCTATTCTCAGTAGACCAAGGGATTAATGTTTTTAACGTAGCATTCAGTTTTATTGGATTAGTTGAAGTAAAATTTCCAAGTAGGGAAGAAACAGGTAGTTTGATTTCATCATTGATACCTTGTACGCTCTTCGTTATTGTAATTTCTTTTTTTAGATTTTGATAATTATAACAGAGATAGCGTATTCAAATCGTCGATATACAAACAATCGTCGCACCCGTGTACAATATACAGTTGAATCAAATCGCTTGGCTATGATAAAAGAACTATGCAAGTGAATATTTCAAAATTTGGCTATAACGTTCAAAGCGAAATAAGTGAGAGAACTGATTTGATAATGTGCAAACAATAAGCAAAAAATCGTAATCGATTGCGGTATTGAAAAAAGTAGTCCGTGCGGTGAGAAATAAAGTTGATGTATTCGTGAGAAATCATTAGCGGTCGTTTGTGAAAGCTTCGTGGAACGTGAACAAAAGATAATATAACAAATCATAAAAATTTACCCGTACAATAAATTATTCACCACATTTATGTGAAACAAAAAAATTGACACTTATTGTCATTGAAACAAAGTATATCACAGCGTTTGTTAAGAACAGGTTCAGTGCTTCGATGTATACCGATATTGGATGACACATGATGGAGGTATGCCACTGATTGTTTAACTAGATGCTTTTAATGACAGCAGTGTGGGGTATACATCCTAGAGTCCGCACAACTAAGCAGTTTATATCGTATAAAAGAACGACGGTAAGATTGTTATTGAACACTTTTAGAGAGCGGAAAACGAGTTAGAAAAAAAGACGTTATGAAAATTTTTACTCGGTTTTTGTTTTCTATCCGGAAGGCAGTATTCGCCTCCGCGAGATTTTGGATGATGGTCGTCGATAGTCCCGACCACGAACATTACCGAAGACACACACGAGCTGACAAACTCATCGATAAAAATGTTAAAAGTTCGGTAATGCTCGCCTTCGAGGTGCTAAAAACATTAATAAAGTCATGGCTGGTGGTAATAGAATGATGTATACGATTACATGATATAAAAAATTGCCAATTGTGAGAGCTGAAGCACTTTAAACAAACACATACGAGTATTAATTCAGTTTGAGTGACTGTTAGAATCGTAATTCGAAGATTAGTTCACACGTCATTCGTAAATACAATATGTCCTTTACCTTATATCGACATGATCTCTTTCTCTTTCCCTTTCCGAACGGGGGGGATCTCGCTCGTGTATGCACGAACGTGTTTTTATCTTTCTCGATTAATATATAATGACAAACAAATGCAGTGGAATGTGGGACAAATGTTCGCTAATCACCATCAGCCATAAATTTTTAACCCTCTCATTTTTTTTCACGTTTTTCTTTGACCTTTATTTAAATAAAATCTCACACAGTCTCTCAGGAGTAAAGTCAATAATAAAGTAAACAATGTCATTTTTTTAACGATAAAAAGAATATACCATCTCGTCCATCGACGTTCGCATCGGTAATATATAACAACACACGCATACTCGCTGCTCTCACCGGTATACAATACAACATATATGATTTCGCGTCTGGTACTCTGCGGCATGTTTTCTAAATTTTTTTCAGTGAACGACTCCGAAAACTAAAATTCTATTTCCTAATTTCAATGCAATGACTAGAACTGACGCGTCACTGATATTTCACTGTTCGCTCTGCAAAACGTGTAATGATAACTAGACGTACGCTCTAACTATTAATGCGATGATGAATGACGTTAGAACTCTCACTGGGACAATCCCGGTACTTTCAGTCTATCCTCGAAGCAGTCAGTCTAAGAATCACCGGTTCTCTTAAAAATAACCGCCCTCTTCACTAAAAAAAAATTCAGAGAAACTAGCCCTCAGAGTAAAGTCACTCTCGCACTCATCACGATATGACGCACTTGTCCTTCTTGGAGCGCGCGTTGTCCACGCTCTTGAAGGAGCCGTGGGCATCGGACTTTTTGCCGAGGAGTCCGTTTTTCTTCCTCGCGGGCAGCGGCGAGCTGAGCGTCGACTTGGAGAGCGGCGACTCGGAGCCCGAGTGCTTTCGCAGCCTCGTGCTCAGAGTCTTGGTCAAATCGAGCTTGCGCGCGGGGGGTGTCGGGGAGGACGGCTGCGAAAGAGAGGACAGGTTCTCCTGGGAGGGTCTTCGGCAAGCTGGAGCTTTCGGCGTGTCCTCGGTCGAGGTGACGTAGGCGCTGAGACGCTGGGGCTTGATCTCGGTTATGCGGACGGGCAGGAGCTCTTGCTCTTTGACTATGATCTTTTTGATGGAGAGCTTTTCGGGAGGGATGATCGTGGATACGGGACGTTTGGAGGAGCTGAGGGGTTTCGGTGGTAGTGGCGGAGCTTTTGGAACGATGGCCTCCGAGTCTAGGACGATTTCGGAGATTTCCTCGATGGGGTTGCCGTTGAGGTTTGTGTGATCTTTAAGAGCTTCGGTTTGTAAAGGCGGTGATTCTTCTGGAGGACGGTCGTTATTTTCTGTGTGGTTAGCGTTTAATCGCTCGTCGAATAGTTTCTTTTCCTCTTCTAAGGCAGTCAAGTCCACATCTATTTCAGGTATCAGATCAACCGGATAACCGTTGTTTGCTTTACCGTTGCTATTAATTTCTTCATTGATAACATTAGTGGTATTATCATTAATTAGTTTATTTTCACCAGTCTCGTGATCCTTTAATAGATCATTAAGTAAAATGCTTTGTTCCTTAGGACTTTCAACTTCAGTTGTCACACTGTCATTGAACAGATCTGTTTCGATATTCGACAGAGGTTCGCTTATATTTACAGACTCTAAGAGTTCCAAGTTGGTCTTGTTCTGACGCTCAATCTCATTGAATTCGCGTTCAATCTCGTCAATTTCTAAATCTTCGCCATTGAGACTCTCCAGAATGTCTATCTCAAGGTTATCATCTTCAGGTGCTTTTGTCTCCGCTTTCTCAATTTGCGGCAATCCATTCTCTTTCTCTACTTTGATATCGGCGGCGCTGGTTCTCCTCTCGAAACTGCCTCCACTAAAGTACTTGAGCATGTCTTTCTTGTCGACTTTATCAGATACCTTTGACTTCATCTGCAGTTGCACAACTTTAACATCCGGATTTTCCTCAGATTCACCCTCCTTAACCGATTCCTGTTTCTTCAAAACCTTCTTCTCCTTCTCCGCCTTACCTTTTTTCATCTTCATATCGAAATACTTGCTCATATGTTTCTTAGCCGTTTCGGGTGCCAGTGGCTTGAGTGCTTCCTTTGCTTCAGCTTCGGCCTTGTTCTTCGCCTTCCTTTGCCTTAGCTCGAGAATTAAATTATCGAAAGACGTTGGGCTTTCTGACGCCGATTCTTGCCGCATCGGCGACTTTTCCTTTGGAACCACCAACTTCGCTGTTTCTATCAGCTTACTGTCTGGTGGTCTTTCGGTTGTAGGTGTTGGTGCAGTGACCATCAGCACAGGCTGGGCTAATGTTGATTCCGGTTTATTTAGTACTTCCTCCACCTCAAGCCAGGAATTGTCTGGCGAAGCTATCCTCACCGTCAGTGATTTTTCAGAGGCATCCTCGTCCTTCATGGATAGATCCTCCAACGAAGCAAAGGACTGAGCGTCGGATAGTATGGACGATCGCGATGAATTTCTGCTGAGCTTCGGTGACGACGTAATGAGATCAGGTAAATTGATGTTACCGTTGCTATTATTGTTGCTACTCAAAGCCCCTATTACCTCGAGACTCTTCTGACTTCCAGACTCGCTCTCATACATGGGTATCGCATCCGGCAACTGATTAAGGCTAGGACTAGGACTAGGACCACCATTTTCTACCTTAACAGCAGGCGTATCAGTGGGTTCCGTAATTTCAATTTGAGTGATCAAACGTTCCGCGCGCGGTTCGCTCTCGAAATCGACGCTCGCGATGCCGTTCGATTCGTGATTATTGCTACCCGGATTTACGCTCGTTTTTTCGAAGATCATGGACGGAGATGCGTCTTGGACGACTACACTGTTATTATGATTATTAATATCATGACCGTGATCGGTATTATTTGTAGAGGTTTGAGAGTGTTTCACCTCGGTCTCGGAGCCGGTCTCGGTATCACTGCTGCGCGGCGGCACCTGCAACCAGACCTCCTTCTTGCGGAGCTCGCGAGCTCGAACGTCCTCCTCGTCCTCCGTCGCTGTATGGCTGTCTTCCTCTGCAAAGTTTAAACAATAGTTTTTGGGATAACGTATAAAATAAAGTATAAAAATCATAATAAGAATGTGAAAATAATTTACCTGTACTCGTATACTCGTCACTAGAATCTTCGTACTCGTTGCTTCCCGTGTCGGAGTGAGCTGCCGCAGGATGCGGATGCGAGTAGCGGAGAGTCCAATTTTTCGCAAGCTCCAATGTTCCCTCCGTCGTCAGAGGCTGATCGATAGCCTCCTCGAAGACTTCGTTATCATCATCCGAATCGCTGTAAAAGAAAGCACGACTTTTTAGCCTACAGATTTCATGCACGATACGGCGAGTATATTAGGATATCGATTGAAAATTCAAGACTTGCAGATTTACTGACACGAATAGAGCTCGTTCAGGTAATCACATTTTTATTCATCACCTGCGATATTACATTTCTCCATAGACGAGCTTATCGTGAATATTGAAAGCAAAAAATAATTGTTCAAAGTTTTAACAGATTAGGAAGTTGAAATTTCAAAGATATAATATATACGCGAGTAAAATTCTGTCATGCTCGAGAGAGAAATATTTCTCTCAACTTAATTAAAATACATGCTTATTCCACGTCCGACGTGACGTGCAATATTTCACGATTACATCTGCATGAAAAAAACTGCATGAACATACCTCATGTCGGAGATGTCATCACTGGAGCCCATCTCGGCGGCCGAGGGTCCGAAATTGCGGTCCGTCCATTCGTCCTCGTCCATTATGCTCTGAGCCTCCTCGGCGTCCGATATGCCCGCAAGATTTTCGAACTCTATGCGCTCAGGCGTCTGGCCGCGATCGAGCAGGTCCAGTCCCGAGATGCCCTCCAATGATATTTTAGCCTGAAAGATGCATAAAAAGTGGTTTGGTTAAACATTTTATTTAAAGTGTATTCTTTACTTTATAAGTCTGTTTACATAGAATACACCCATACCTTATCCTGTGCCTTATGATTATTGGACGTCTGTGGTATATTCTCTTTATTCGTAAGGGGAGCTTTCTTCTTTTCTATTCTAGTCTTCATGGTTCCTGGCAGACCAAAGTGTTGAGTACAATAAAACCGCCCGCCATTCTTATCTCTATCAAACGTATGATTTCCTAGAAAATAAATTTCCAATTGATACGTATTCACATCTCGACAAATGTTTTGTAATTTTTCGTGCTTCTTCGTACCTATTCGTAACGAAGTCGAGCAGTATTCACAGCGGAAGCAGCCGCGATGGAAGGACTTTCCCTCGGCGGTGAGACGTTCCATCAGGTAGACGCGTTTGTCGCAGAAATGGCACATCTCCGAGCCGCCCTGGGCTGGCAAGGTTATTGCTGCCTTTGAGTTCTGAAAATGTATTCAATCGGGTATTAACTGTGAAAACATGAATTGGTGCGAATGAGAATAAATTAATCTCACACAACCGAACAAATGTACTATGAAGAAGTTGCAGTGAAACATAAAACGTGCTTTTGTTTAATTTTATTTTGAATTGGTGAGCATAATGCGTTATTTTTATTATTATAGCAATGATGATGATGTGACTGTATACAGTTGTTATTTAAACTATGAAACTATTGTTAGTTACGTGAAACTTAATCCTTGCTGGAGTACGTAATCATTTGAAATTATCGAATTTGTGTTAAGTAATTAATTAATTTTTATATTAGTTTATTGCGTTATTAATAAAAGCTAATTATGCATTAGTATAATCCAAAGATTGAAAGATTAAAATTATAATTGTCGTCTGTTTCAACTCAAACAACAAAGCACGTTTCAATAATGCGCTAGGTATTGTTATTATACAGGGAACACCTTGACTAAAACATAAATAAAGTGAAGTATCCAATATTACCATAAACTAAAGAGTAATAAAAAAATTGACGGTAGTCCAGCATCGATCGACATCAAGTTATTAATACTAAGATGTTTGAGGCGATACATCGAGGGTAAGCTTATTTTATCGATAATTCTATTGGCAGATGACAGAAGCAGCGCGAATGAATGGACAAAAAATCGTTGAATAATTAACTTTTTGGTATCGTTTAAAGCAATGCACCAAGGTATCTTCTCCTCCACAACAGCAGCCATGCTCTATACTTTTTACCATCTCAAAAACTAAATTATGTGCGAGGGCATACGTTAACATGTAGTATATGTGTCGTAAATCCGCGATATTCTTATTCAACATTTTTAAAAACAGCATTTTTTTATTTTCACTTGTAAATACACAAAAATAAATCTACAAACTACACAATGCTTTAACTACATACACTCTTGTAGATAAAAAATGTAATTAACATGAGTACATTTCAAAAACACAACTTTACAAGAATGCTCAATAATGTCCTTCGAATATTAGAAATAAAAAAGTCTAATCATTTCTTAATCCTATCAAGTTACATAAAGATGATAAAGCTTTCAATCTATTTTGTAATTAAGGAGACACTACCATGATTTCAGAGTAAGTTCAAAAAGAAAAGGCGAATGCAAGAATAAAACAGAATAGTGTATCCCATAACGGGTGAGTGCACTGGAGAGAGAGCAGTTTCTAGAAAGCCCCTATGTCATTATAGTATTTGAACTACGAATTGCTATCTCTTACTTGAGAGAAAGAGTCATTGAATCGAATAAAAGCATAGTTCAAGCAGAGAAAAACACGACAATTTTCAAGCGATTAGCCCGGAAAACTCCAGCCCACTCTCCCTAAAAAGAAAAAGAAGAAGCAAGCTTGTATACAAAAGCAGAGCAGTGAAGTAAGATAGATAAATAGCATAATAAGTAAGTGATCAACAGGTCGTGTAGTAAACGCAGTATGGAGCGGCTGTGATGCGATTTTTTTCCCTTTGCAACTGCCAAAGAATAATTACCGATCTCTGGACCTTGGGCTGCTCGACCGCGGATGCCGCGGCGGCGACCTCCTGATTCTTATTGGCGAACTGCTCGGCCATCGCCGAGACCTTATTGTGCCCGAGCACATTACCCTCTTTGATCTTGCGGTCGATGCTCTTCAGGGTACTGTCAATGTCCGCGTACTTACTGTCCGTCTCCATCGGCTCGCGGCCCTTCTTCTCCATCTTCGTCTGCCGAGCTAAAAACTGAATGAAGCATATAGTTGTCTGAGGGGATCCTCGTCTTGCGTGCCATTTTGGGTTGTTTAAGCGGGGGTTAGTTTCGACAATTTAAGGGGAGAAAGCGTTACGTCATTTTTGCACAATTTCTAAATCACTTGTTTTTTTAAACACTTATTAAGGTTTGCAGCACATAATCCATGTATTTGGTTAATTATTTTCACCTCGATTCAAAGTAATTCTAGCTATTACGAAGCTTGGATGAATTATGTGCATATTTTCTACCCTCTTCCCTCAACATGCGAATTCTTAAAATTTTCAGCCAACCTGCTCGCGACTCCACTTTGGCACTCGTTCAACTCTATCGTGACGCACACCGCGACCCATCTTGTTCTCCTCGATTTTCTTTTCGATCTCCTTGACGTTCCAGTCGGTTTTCTCGATTTTACCTATCGATCACACAATGCAAATAATAATTAAAAAAATGTTATTCAGTGAACGCATTTCAAGTCTAAAAACGCGATGAAAACGTACCGATAGCACGCAATAAGTCTTTGGGTTTCTTTTCTGAAGCGGCGGTTCCCTTCAGTTTCTCCTCGATATTTTTTATCCTGCCGGAAAATCCTTCGTCTATACTGCCTCGATGGTGGCCCGCGTGGAGTTTCGGTTCTCGGTCCTGTAAATTTATCAATGTTTTCGTTATTTACACGATTTGCACTAAGCAAACAAGGCATGGGGACAATTGTCGCAAATATAAACATTGGATTAGTTGAAAACATGAAACACTTGGAAACTGCAAAAAGGTAAATGTTTTAAATCATCTTATGTGGTAAGTAAAGTTTAGTAGGTAGCCGAAGATAAGACATCTAGAATGCGCTTAAGGGCTTAAATTAATTGCACCACACAAAATAGCTTTGATTCTGAATAATTTATAAACTAGAATTCAGTCATTTTTCTCAAACAATACATATTATTCAGAATCACAGTATCGTTCAATAGAAGTGTTCGATAAAGTTCGTTAAGTATTAAGAGTTGACTTTATCAAGCCTTCTAACGTACTCTCCATGCTCACAAGCTTTCATAAACGTTATGTTAGGTCGGTTAGGTCATCACGCTAAAAACACGGTCAGATCATCCTAGAGGACGGTTGGTTGTTACACAATCTGGTGAATTTATACACAACAATAATCTCAAAGAAAAGAAAACATCGATTTCGGAGCCACGCATCGGCTTACGGGGTAGAGTATTTTCTGCTCAAGGTCTTTGACGCGGTCCTTGAAATCGGGTGCAGTCTGCCGATACAAAAATATCGAGTAGTCCTCGAAGGGCTCGTCTTTGTCACGCTTCGCGTTTGCCTGGAGCATCTGCATACTCTTGTAGAACTGCTGGGTGGCGCGTTTGCGCTGGTACTGGCGACGCAACATGCGCTCTAGGCGGTTCTTCTCAATGTCCTGGAGACGCTGCGTGCGCTCCTCCTTTTGGTTTGAGTTGTGTGATGATTTATTTTGTATTTTAGTATTTGATTTTGGGTGCAAATGATTCATAATGATTTTTGAAAGATATCTTAAATTACTTTGATTCTGCAAGAAAAAATCGTGTACATGCATGCATATGCTGCTTTGCTTCAATTTTTGACAACATTATTTGTTGTAATTATGATTATCCAAGTACTTGGTTATTCAAAACGAACAAAACTTTTGGAACCTTTCTAGACCGCATGCAAATACGATACAACACTTAATCAGTTCTAAGAAGTTATTTCGAGAAATGAAGTATTCATAAATGCACGACGTACACAATTTTTTTTTCAATCGACAGACAAACAAACGTTTCCATAACCATGTCCACATAGCTTTGATTAATGGTTAAAAATTGGATATAATCAATATCTGAAATAAGACTGCTCGAACACGTAAGATTTAAAAACGGTAAATTTTATTACACAGTCACTGACTTTCGAGAGTGATAATTTTCTTAACTTGAACTCATTACAGACTTCGCAATCATTGAGTTTCCTTGTTCATTAAAATGATGATAACTCCAGCAGAAGTGAACAACGTCAATATCAATATTCCTCGAAAAATGCTAGACAGCATCGTCTGCCACTTCGACTGAAGAGAATGAATAATAACACTTTCTTTTATCTTCTTTCCTGAATGTAATGCTCTTTGATACTATGCCGACTTGACATTCGGAACGAATGAACTTATCAGAGGTGGACCAGCTTTAACGAAGTGACTAAGGTTTAAACATTTACAAAAGAAGTTGTACAAAAAAAGAAATCGTAAAAATATGGATAAAAAATTATCACATCATAATAAAGTTGTGCTGCTCTGCGATGATAACAATTTTTTGTTGGCTAAGTTCTTCTCAGAAATGTCAGTTTACAAACAAAATTTAAATAAACTAACGAAGCAACGAATGCTATCGATTCTCGTGAAAACGATCAGTCCACCTCTGAGAAAAAATTTCTAAAAAAGAAATCTGCGCTTATAATTCAATAACTCACCACAGTAGCTCCCATCTTCTCGGTGCTTCTCCTCTTACGCGCGTGCCTTCTCGCCAATGTATCCGCGGACGGTTTCTTGTCCATCGGCAGCGGCAGATTCTCGTTGACGTGCCTCGACCTCCTGGCTCGAGTTCCCGGCACGTCCTGCTTCGTTATTCGACCGAGTAGGTGGGCCTTTTGCTCAGCCGTGAGTTCGCTCAGCTTTTGTGAAAACGTAGGCCTGTCCTCAGTCTCTGGTTCCAGTTTCGGGTGTTTAATATGTGGTATTTCTCCACGAAACGCCTCGTAAATCTGTGTCAGGTACGAGAACATAGTCAGCTTGTCCGGTACCTCACACTGCACCATCTCCTCGCCCGTCATTATCTAGAGTAAATTGGATCGTTAACGATGAGTATATAACTAAATTTACAGTTGATAGTCGTGGACGGATTATCTCTGCAGAAACTTACCGCAGGGATGCCGAGTTCCTTCTCGAGGATATCGAAGGCGACCTGGTTGTTAGTTACGGGGTCGTCCTTCTTGAGAGCATGGTAGTCTATGAGATCGGGCCTGTAGCGATGGATGATTGCGGCGATAGCCAGACCGCTCTTGAACGAGACACCCATGTCGTGGATACGCACGCCATCGTATAAGGCGACCTGCCGCTGCAGCCAGTGCAGCAACGTGTCCGGATGCACTTGTGAATCTGACAAAAGAATATTTATGTCATTTACTTTTTTAAATATTCCACTTAGTGCATTCAATTAAACGTTAAACGCTAAATTTATTTACCTTTTCTCCTCCGCTTCTTGGGCAAGTCGATGGCAGTCTGCACCGGCGACAATTTGAAAGTTTCCGGGTCGTCGGTGTCGAGTAAACTTCGTACTTGGGCCGAAGTTACAGAGCGCACGTTTAGATTCGGATACCTGCAAGCATTTTTATATGCGATACAATTAAACACCGAAGCGGCTATGCTATAACGAGCCTCGCTCCCGAGTTTGCTCAACGCGATGATTTTATAAGCAGCGCAACTCTCGGGCGTAGAGAAAGAAGCATAAAATGAGAGAAGAAAATGAATCTGACCTTGTGTGGGGGTCCAGAGTGTAGGCAGCGTAATCCCTGTTGAGGTTCTCGGGCGTCGTTTGCCCGAGCAGCCTGTAAATGGATTCTCGCTCCGCTATCACCTCGAGGGGCGTAAGCGAGGCGCCCCATTCCTTGATGGCCCAGCAAGCGTCCATTGAGCTGAGAAAGCCGCGGGCGCAACCGGAACCCGTCGGCCAGAAAGGCTGCGAAGAAACATTTGTTTTCTCTTTCATTTTCGCTCGTCTTTGTACGTGTAATGCGATTTAAATGGTTTCGCGCGGAAGAAGGTCGTGGCGTTAATTAGCATCCACTTTGCGAATAATAATCGTTCGCTTTTCTTTAATAACAGTAATATTCACCTCGAGAAGACTGTCGCCGACGAGGATCATGAGCAGTCGGTGTCCTCGTCGCTCGAGCACCCGACTCGCGTTTTCCGCGGCGTACATCGACGTAAAGTCGAACATGGCGACGTCCGGCTGGCCGTAGTGGTTCACCGCGAACTCCATGTCCATCATCTGGTACTCGGTGGAGAATTCGGCGGCTTCGCGCGCGTACAGCATCAGGGCCTCCCGGTCGACGTTCTCCTTCGCCAGCAGCTTCGCCGTGTCTGCGTGGTCCTGCACAGTCGACCGTACTCGTTACGGATAATCGTTGGAAAATAAAAATGATATAATATAAGAAATCAAAATTCACCTGGATAATGACGCCCTTGTCGATGAGGCTGTGCTTCTTGGCAGTCATGACGAAGTAGTGCGTGTCGTCCTTGTAGTAGACGATGTTCTCGAGATCGATGCCCGTCTCGGAGTAGAGCTCCTTGAAGAACTTCTGATTGAAGATGAAGGCGACGCCGCTGATCTCCTCGACGCGGGCCTCGGCCTCGGTGCGCTTGTTGATGAAGTTGGCGGTGATGGCTATTGCGAGCTTGCCCCGGAATTCCTTGCGCTTGAAGCCCTCGAGGGTGTTGCGCTTGCCGTCCGCGCCGATCAGCACGTCGAATTCGTACTGCGAGACCGGGTGGTCGGCCGGCACCGTTTTCGCTCGCCAGCCGATTTCTGCGAATTCGAATTTGCCTCGTGAAATTTCTTCCTAAATTATAATTAATACGCAAGTTTTGTCTCCATAGAGAGAGAGAGAGAGAGAGAGAGAGAGAGAGAGAGAGAGAGAGAGAGAGAGAGAGAGAGAGAGAGCGGCTTATCAGTAATTTTCGCTTCAACAGCTCGGACGTCCCGCCGAAAGCTCATTAACGTTCCCCCTGGCACAAGCCATCAAAGCCCGTCATCTCTCCCTTCGTCACGAAAATCACACAGCGCACAGCTATCTCTATCCACTACTCACTTCCTCCCTCCTGATCTTCAGGCGGCGGCACGAGCTGCTCGAAGCTGACGTTCTCGTGGAACTCGACGCCGAGGATTAGGGCGACCTTGAGGAGGATACATTGCAGCTGCCTGATGCTGATGTGGTCGATCGAGCCGGCGCAGAATTTGCCGAAGAACTTCTTGGCGCCGAGGCCGCGCAGGTCCTGGATGACGAACGGCCAGAGGTGGAGCACGTTGTTCCGCGACATCCGGTCGCGCTTCTCCACCACCACGACCTTGGCGCCCAGGAGCTGGGCCTCGATCGCCGAGCGCATGCCGCAGGGCCCGCCCCCGATTATCAGTACCTGCGAGAGAATTTTCGAATTTATTGAAAAGTCAACGCGGCAGTCGTAAAATCCTTCGTAAACGTCTGCTATTTATCAGAGTTAAACACGGAGTATACGGAAGAGATTTCAAGGTCTCGCGAACGCGCGTTAAAATTCTTCTTTCATAGCTTCGAGAAGAGTAGAATCTCTGCACTCACCCTCGTGTTGAGGCATGCCTTGCCGCGGTTGTAGCACTTGTGATTGGCCCTCTGGTCGAACTTCTTCCAGAGTGCCTGAGCCTTCCACGACCTGAGCTTGGACTTGAGCTTCGGGTAGAACTGATGAAAGTTCGTCGGCTTAATCTTGAGGAGGTCGCAGAGGTGTCGGAAGTGCCCGAGGATGGACTTGAGGGTGGTGGCGTTGCAGAACTGGTCGAAGACCTCGCTGGCCAGCGCCACGTCTGGCGAGACCATCTGCTTCCGGTTCTGCTGGTGCTGCAGGTGCTGCAGGTGGTCCATTTTCTCGCGCGCTGGCGGCAAGTCCGTTAGGCAGCGCGGGCTACTGCTACTGCTACGACTACGGCTGGATCGCGTTCGTGCGCTTCAGTCTGTGTCATTACCTGGAACAGAGCGAATCGGAGATATCGTGATGATTTTTATTCGGAAAACTTGCTTCGGATTAGCCAACGCATCGATACCGACTCGACAGAAGCTTCTTTGATCGACACTGTCGCTCATTCATTCGATCGGCGAGTCGGATAAATCGTCATTTTCCACGCCCACGCTGTCTCAATTTAAACCTATCCTCTATAGTTCTCTCTTCGCCGCAGACTCGCGCTTGTAAAGCAAGACGTGGAAGCGGAAGCAATAAAGATGATCCCGTCTCTCGTAATTAAATCGTCATCCACCGCATCGAGAAGTATGCGCGTGCGAATCCACGTCGCTGGCTTTCGGCCACTGACGTGTAGCCATCTCGAAAACTCTATAGCTCTCGAGACGAATAGTCCCAAGTATAGGTCGTCGCTGCTACGGCTCTGGTGTAAACACACGAGTCGCGAACGTTTGGCCCATATTCGCGCGCGCTTGAAATAACCCCCTTATTGATTCATAAGCACTGCAATTAGCTCGTTCGCCGAGAGGGCGAGAGGAGGCGTACAACGGTAGAGCAGAAGTTGGCCAGGTTGGAAATAGATTAGAAGAGAGAGAGAGAGAGAGAGAGAGAGAGCGGGAGAGAGAGAGACAGAGTTAATTCGAGTGTGGGGCGCGTTTTTCCCGATGGAATTCCGGCCCGTCCGGCGCCGATGGATCGCGAGGCACTCTCTCTCCGATGCGGTTCCTCGTGCCTGCGATGCGCGGCCGGGCCGCTCTAAATGCGGAGTTGTAAGGACTTTTAAGGCGAGGGAAGATGGGATTGGGTGTAGAGGTAGAGCGCAGTGTAATTCTAGACGAGATCGATATTACGGGACAATTGTTTTAGTACATTACACGAGATTTTACTATATTACGAGTCTGATGGCTTCAGATTCGATCGAGTGGTACCGAACACATTCAGGAGATCAGCGACTATCACTACGCTAGATACGTGCTGGTGTCAAGGGAGGCAATTATCGACGAAGCCAAGAGTTTTTCTCGGAATGGGGATATTTGAACATAGAATTTAATTCACTTGTTCAGACCGATATCACCGACGAGTTCCTCAGCCGGCACAGCATTATATATCTTACGGTATTTCGAAGAATCATTTTGGGCCTGCGACAAGGTGTAAGGAACGGGAAATCGGTCGCGTGCCGAATATCAACGTCCGACGCCCAGAGACACCGATTTATATACCGGCGAGCGCGTGTGCGCCGATTATCAAACGAGCCCTACTATCTGAGACACGTATGCGTGTGTTGCATTTTTAATCACATGATGGCGATCATTCATTCTTATATAAATAAACTCCGAAATTCCTCCAATCGCATCATCTCCTTCTTCTCGCTTATACTTCTTCCCGTCAGTTCTGAAAATCAACATTCCACACCTATAGAGCTGCGGCACCACCAAGTCTTGGCATACACCGCCGCGACACCGACTGCGAGATCGCTCGATTCTCGCTTGCCAGCGTGCTACAGCCACGGTTCTTTGAACTTACAGCCTGATAGTTTTGTAGATCGCCGGTCGCTTGTTGTCTACGTCTATACACAAGTTAAGCACGTCGACGAACTTACTATACACGCGTTGGGCTTCGCGCAGCTTAACGAGCAGTAGTGTGTGTATGTGCTGCAGTGTGGAAGTTAGAAGGAAGTGAGGGTTTTCAAAAGAAAACGACGATGAAGCCTGCGGACGAGTTTTGAATTACTTTGTCGGGAGGAAGATTTGGGCTCTGATGACGCGACTCAGGCTTGCCAAAAATTCGCGCAACTTTAGAAACGCGTGAATACCTTGTGTAAATTAGCACTCAATTAACCCCAGAGCAAAACACTTACAGTACAGTACACACGGAAAAAATCACCGGGACTCGGCGAAACAATGCGGCGTTTCCGAGCAAGCCGTACGTTATATTCTCGGGATTAAAAAAAAAACCCTTGTAAAAACGTACCACACGTAAGCAAGGCTCAACCACCCCTCGACTAAATACGCGCGCGTGCGGAAAAGACTAGCCGCTCCCCCTCGTGTACGTGCCTCTGCACTTTGTTAACGCGATAAAAAGCACGCGGGGAAAGCCTCTCGTTTCTCCTTTTCTTTTTGCCGCAGCAGCATCGCGCCGCAGTAGTAGTCCCCCGTTTTGGAGCGGCGAGGAAAGTTTTTAATGCGTTTGAGATCTACTTCGTTCGCTCGCGTGTCTGCGTTTGCGAAGCCACGTGAGAGAGTATAACGCGAGGCGGAGGCTCGATCTCGTTGTTGTGGCTGCGATAGCTGTTTTTACTGGGCTTCGGAAGATTCATCATTGCTGAAGTTTCGATTGCGTATCACACGCGTCGGGACGCTTGGAAAATTGTTTGTATCAGAAGGGTCGTGTTTCTGTTTCATCAGAGGAGTATACTTCTGCAGCGGTTGGAGAATGCGAAGCTTTAATTAAGTTCACCGGATAGTCTGTATCGCCTAAGGAATGCGATTCTAGGTGAAATTCCGCGCGCGCAGCTTTTCACCGAGTTTCTCAATCTTACTGCCGTCGATCGAGTTTGACGAGTATGGGCCCAGGGGAGAGAGCGAGAGGCGGCAAAAACTATTCGATTATACTAGCCGATGCGCGAAGAAAAATAAACTTACGGTACTTTAAAGCGACACCAAACGGCCGAAATTTCCGGGCCATTGTCATACACGCTCGCAAATCTCCATTCCGTAGAGAGTAACTGGGTAAAGGGTTAAAGATACTATTATAGAAGAGTCATCGAGCTAAGCTCCCGGTTGTGCAATAAATTTTTGGAACCGAGCCCACGCTCCCCATATCCCTCGCCCGGCCCATTGTTCTTCTCTCGCTCGCGAGAAGAGAGTGAGATGGAAAAAACAGCGCGAATTTCTGCTGCATGCATGTATAGGCGAGCGCAAGATCGATCGGTCACGAGTGCGCGACTTTAATTGATTTATCGATCGCCGAGATCTTCTTCTGCACGGCCCGGGGAATTTGTACGAACGTCCGATCGAGGATTGATCGAGAGCGAGAGAAGCCATCGTGTGTTTTTTCGCTATCTCCGATCACTGAAAGTGTTAAATGTATAGTAGGTGTCTTGGTTGGGAAATTTTCGTTGAGAAAACGGTGAGTATCTTGCCAACGCGCGATGCGCTTGATATTATGAATCACGAGACAACCGGATCACCTTCTTTAATCGCAATTTTGAGATAATTGATTTACTTCCGCGGGGCTATTTTCACATCAGAGTCTGTTCGTTGGTTATATCTGGAGAGAAATTAAAAATAATTGACGTCGCTTTTATTGAGCTGTATATGTATGACAATAGACCGAAGCGGAGCCAGAAAACGGCTTTGGGACGACCGCGTGTCATATTTTACGACACCGCGCGCGAGAAACGATCTGTTCTGGCCAAAAGCCGGAAAAATATGTTACAACAATGTCCGAGAAGCGCATTAAATACGTCGAATAGCCGCGTACACTTAAATAGACTCCTCTTGCAGGTGATGGAGAGTCGCTCTGACCTCTTTTAACCCTTTGACGGCGAACAGCCAGTGCGGTATAATAATGCACACACGCGTGTGGGGTCTTGAAAAATTCAATACATTAAAAGCGTTACATTACTGTTTTGACAACTAACTAGCAACGTGCAGTAAGTAAATCGAAAGAGTTAGTGCGAATACGAGAAAAGGCTTCAACATCGGAAACCTGTACAGGTGTTCAACATCGTTGAATGTTTTGACACAGCGCGCATACCACCTCGCCTTCGTCGATATTTACCAAAACATTCTGTCCGGTACACCATTCAACAAGCGCACCTATATGCACACACACACACACACACACACACAGACGACCATCAAAGTGTCCGGTGGTACCGGTCGGCTCTCGTTACGCAAGTCGCACACGGTTCCAAGCTCGACTTTCCGCAAAATCGCGTTTTTCCGCGTAAATCGCTCCAAGAGGAAGGGGACGATTTCCGCGCGCGTCATTGTGCGTATACGCGCTTATTCCGGTCATTAGAGCAAATTGCTCGGCTTCGCTTCGATGGCTCCCTGCACGTGTAACTTTCGATTCTTCTGCCAAGTGATCGGCTAGTTGATCGCCTATATAGTGTGTTTTATATTAGATGCAGATGGATTGAAACTACGTTGCGCCGAGTGAATCTTCGCACCTTCAATTTATCATTTTTGATCGAGTTAAAAGGTAATACAATGATTCACTCGTTATATTGCACGCCCGAAACGCTCTTTAAATATTTCATATCCACGAGCTTGAATTCGGCGACGACGGGCTCAATTGAGATAAATGTTAATTTTATACCGCTCATTACGTCGTCCACGCGCGAAAAATATAACTTCGTTTTCGCGACGCGATAATGCGCGTTAATGCAATATCCTCACTTCTGTTTGATTCAGCGCCGACGACCGCATGCTCCAATTAAACTTCGCTTTGTTGTTGCATCGGAAGATCAGCTTTAATCCTCTCCTTTACTCATTTTTATCTTATCGCGCGCACCTTCGTAACTAAATTAATTTCCGAGAACAGCTTGAGTCACACTGGTACAATTATACTTTTTACACATTGCGTTTATCAAGGAATTCAAAATTCTAAATTCCGACTAATCTCGCCGGGCGATTGATTCCTTCAAACGCCCTTTCACCCGTTAACGCATCACGCGTCGCATTCGCGAAAGTTAAAAAGCCGGAAGAGTAGAACAGCGGAAAGACACACAGTTCGCGCGCGATTTGTTTTTCCACGCGTTGTTAACACGCGGTCTGTAACGCGAAAATGCACGTGTACCCGCGTGTGTGTGTGTGCATAACACAAGCGGTTGGAACAATGCTCGAGGAATAAGGCAAGCCGGAAGAGTTTCGAAGACGACTCGAAATACCTGAACTCGTATAATGTGACCGGTGCGCGAACGCGGCTCTTATTACCATGGAGCGACCACCTTTTGAGCAATTCTCGGCTTTTGTGTAACGAACGCGTAAGTGGACGAATTTTTTTTGTTTAGAGTGTTTTTGAGATTTACTTAAAGTGGATATAGGGTGGAGTGGGTTGGGGGATTGGTATTGATCGGTGACGATTGCGAATACAGTCGATTTATATTTATGAGGGGTTCGGGCGACTTTTTTGTGATTCGAATTCTTTCGATTCTTGAAATAAAATTTGTTATTGAAGAGGCAATTAACGCTCGCGAGAGTTATATAATTAACCACAGAAGTTCTAATTAAATGATCCGTTCGATCTCGTAAAGATTAAATAAACCCAAGTATAAGGGTTGATTCAGTTATTTGAATATACCGATTTTATTGCTCATCAAATAAAATCACGGCCGCGGCTATAACGTTTACGTAACGCATAAAGTGTAACAACTCGATTCGAAACACTTTGACCTATAATTGCTCGTTGGCCAATTTCATTACCGATCTATCGCATAGCGCTGCAACTCAATCGAATATCGAATCGAATATCGAATATCGAATATCGAACTCGAACGAAATCGCCAAATCTTTCATCGACGATATTATACTTCATTCAATCTTCAAAAACGAAGCTATACTTCAGCGCATTGTGTAACATGAAAAATCCAAACTACATCCATTAGACACATTTAAGGCCATCAAGTACACAGGGAGGTCAGGCCTCATTATGCCGATTGTTTCCAAATTGGCTCATCAACCACTCAGCAAACCTCAAACGCACACATCAAAGCTCAAAAGCTCATCTCGTACCTATAGCTCCGTATATCCACCCAGCACTGATTCCACCACCGGAGAAATGCACAGTCAACGAATTACCGGAACAAAAGTTTGCAATAATCTCGTCGGCGCAGTTGAAACACAAAATCTCCCTCGACTGTCCGTGTCGCATGTTACACCGGCGATGATCGCTATCAGTCCTCTCGCGTCACTTACACAACTGAACTCTCAACGTTCGAACGAACGAACGAAGGCACTCGTCTCGAAGAGAAAAAGCGCAGCCGAGAGCGAGCGATGCTCTCTTTCTCGCAGGGGGCAGATGAGTGCGCGCCGAGCTCGCGGCTCTATAAATAGGCCGGCCAAGTGGGCAACGAGATGCACGCAATCCCGACTAGTCGTCGACGACGACGACGCTCTGTGTGTTGGAAGTGGAACGCAAGTTCGCCGTCGACCAATTTTACTGCAGCGCTGCCGAGTTAGAGAGAGATGGGAGAGCTGGCCGTAGGCGGTTTTTCACGCGACGAGGAGACCCCCCACTTGAGACTCGGAGAGGTGTGAGCTTTTTGGATGTCGAACCTTTTTTATTTTCTCTTCGTTGAAGCGGGTTTTCGGAACGACGAACAGGTGCTGCGGATCGATCAATGCGAGCGGAAATTTCAAACCCTGGGCAAAAATAACCGCGTAATTAGAACCGGAATTTCCATATTCTGGAATCACGAAGCCAGCCAAGAAGAAGACGACACCCATCAGCTCAGGCGTCGCTCAGCCTCCGCAGCACAGAGAAGGAAGCAATTTCCACCCGCCGCGTGTACCAAAAACTCTTTAGACTACTTATACAGCACGATACGATATACTCTCCCAAGTCGTCGGATCCAGGAAAACGCGCGTAACGAGCTTGAATTGGACCGTCCGGCAGCAGAGAATACAAGAGGACGCCCACGTGGGCGTCGTCTCGTCGCCTCCTCGTGGATTTTTCGGTCGCAGACGTCTCGGCGCGCGAGAGAAAGCAATTTCGCGAGGCGATACGCGCAATGAAATCGAAGGCCTTCCGTCCTTTTCTTCCCCCTTCCGCTTGATTGGCCGCGCCGAGAGGGTCGAATGAAATATGAGAGAGGCCTGCCGAGTGACAGTTCTGCTATTGCCTATTATGTCGGAATTAATGCCGAGGTATACCGCTACTGCTGTTGGCGTTTTATTCCTTGGTGATTAAAGCTCGTGAAGCGAAGTGCGGGCTTTTCGCGATGTGTGTGAGTCATTGTTTTGGAGTTATTATTGCCATATCGCGAGGTGGATTTATAACGCGTTGATGATATTGACGATCTTTTAGCTTTTTGGGGTATAACCCGAGGAAATCCTGGCGCATAAAATTATGCCGTGAATTGAGGCTGAATCACAGCGATTGGGATTTTCCAGTCTTCGAGTACGTTTTAAATCTTCCTCTCATACTCATCCGTAATAGCAGACATCAAGAAAAGACGTTTACGAAGAAGTTGACGAACGTCCACAAATCACAAGAGTAAAAAAATCGAAAGCGCTGCAAGACGTAGCGAAAACGAGACGCAATAATAAGCGATTCCTCATCTCAACGAGAAATAGAAAGGATCGACACGACTGAGCTCGCGCAGTGATCGAGTGAGAGGCGATACAACGCAGACTTTACCGATCCAATACACCCGACATTCTCGCTTTTCACTCTTGAATCCCGTCGGGTCGAACACTAGAGGCCGTTGCCTATTGTTTACGGCGATGCGCTCGAGAGGACTGATCTGGACCGACAGTCGTGTACAGGCACCGCTGACGAAAAAGGGGGAATGAGCCTTGTTTATGGGGAAATTTCACACTTTTGTGCGCTCGGAAATTACGATGCTCGCGAGATTAATCTATTAGCGCTACGGGTTTCTCTTTTGTGTTTGAGAGTGAATCGCGGAGAGCTGTTGTTTTTTGTCCGAGAGGCTTAATTGTTCACTACGAATGGACGAGACAGAGAGGCTCTTGTTAGATGGATACGATTTTCCTTCGTTATATTATCGATCTCGCGATATCGATTCTTTTTTAGGCTCATTAAATATGTTTAGTCAGTCATACATTAGTGAAAGCGAATTACGTTCCTAAAAGAAGTCCGCGGGATCGGAGAAAAATATTTTTTTCCCAATGCGCAGGTCGTTGTGAATCACCGTTTACTTGAATCACACGCCTCCTGCACGGCGCCAAGAAGAAAAGGCGAACCGGCACTCGTTGCATAAACCGCTATTTCGACCGAAAAATATTTCGCGCTTCGCTGCTTCCACGACGCAACTAACGACGCTGTTTATCAACGACGCACCTGATGCGTGTGTGTGTGTTCGTATACCCGGGAGTCAAAATATGCCCCCTTGTTTATTGTGTATACAGATGAGCACGAAACGAAACTCGATGACGACGCGTGCAAAGGCCTCTACGATGCCAAAATCTGGCGGTAATTAGGAACGCGACGCCGCTAGGGTGGATGTCCTAATTGTGTAATATTGCTCTGCGGTGCGCTGTGGCAAAGTGATAAATTCGAGTTTTGGTTTCGTTTTGGCCTGGCTGAGAGAGGAGGTTCGTGCAGGTGGGAAAAGTTTCGATTAATAGCGTGCGCAGAGCTCTGTGTATGAATTATTTTAGATTCGATGGGTAGATGAAGATAAAAGTGCGGAACAATGGCGAGCAAACTTTATTAACTGTTTAAGTGCCTTCTGAATGAAATTAGACTCTGTTAGACTAGAATTACGCTCTATCAGGTGTGAAATTCCAGTTAGCTTGCAGTGGGGGGACAATAATAATTGATTTAACTACTTCCGTATTTATTATAACTAATTATCTATAGATTGATAGAAACTAAGTTTCCACAATAAATTTCTCAAGCATATATCAAAAACACAACGCAGACGCTTCAAAATACCGAAATAATTAGGACACCACCTCCCCCTTTTTCCACCGCTACACAACGCAGTCATTGTTCTATTTTTCCGTCGCCACGCGTCCGTTGCAGCAGCGCACGTTTCTTCGTCCGTCGCGGCAGTTCGAGCGGTCAGGGCGCATTATAGCCGTCGTCTATATTATAACGAATGTGTGTACAGCGTTTGATACGAAGCAGCGCGAGTGTGTGTCATCGGCCGGCTAATTATAGTCCGGCTTCGTATAGTCGTCTCGGCTTTGCGCGCGCGATGTTTGTTTGGATGGGATTTTTTTCGCCGCGAAGCATCGCAGCTGCTGCAGGTGTCTCGCTTTGAAAATTTCACTCGCGTGCGTATTTATAGGCTTTTGTTTGTTTGTTTATTTGGGTCGTCGGTCCGCCGGCTATTGTGGCAATTTTGCCAATCATATAATTGAACGAGATATTATGCGATGCGAAATGCTCGCGTGAGTGCTTTTTCGCATTCCAGAAGCGTTTGACGTTTTGGATAAGGAAACCGTAGCGGTAATTTGTCTTACAGGTAGTGATTAGTGGCGGGCTTTGCTTGAGCGCGGAAAATTGCAAATTAAACTGTCGATAAAATAGGCGGGTTCCCGGTATCTGGTTAAATCGCTGTTTAACGCGCGCTCGTCAACGTCCGGTATTACTCACGCACGCGCTGCTTTTTTTAAAATTATTTAGGATAATTACCCGCGGTTTTTCTTTGTTGCAAGACGGTGAACAATAATCGCTCGACGATTGCGTATAAATGTTCCGTTCGAGAACTATTGAAAAATCAGTTCAAGATTTTCTTTCCCGATGATCTATAACTGCTTTATACTGCTCTGAGAGCTTCTGATGCATCGATTTTAATTGGGATGCGATATAGCCATCAACGTGTTCAAGTGCATTACACGCGATAAGATATACGCAACAGCCAGTTCGACTGCCTTTTACGGTAGCGAATAACAAATCTAGACACATTCATGAAGATTCGACAGAGATTAACATTTTTTATAAATTATATCATCGCGTGTATTACGTTCTAATTTTCTGTTTCTCTTACCCAAACGAAAAAGCAACGACGACACAATCACGTCCGAATCCCATCATCGAACACATAGCACACAATCCATCGTCGAATGAAACTCACACTCGAGCACCGTAGATCTCTCACTGGGATGCGATTTCCATCGGAACCGTATATCCCACATCGCGCATCACACACGCAGAAGAAAACCGACGACGGACTGATCGCACGCGAGGGAAAACCTGACCGGCTGGCAAAGAATCTGGTATAAGCGAGTGTTTCTTCTCCGCAAAAGAATTTTCTCTTAACTCTCGCGCAGAATCTAACTCGCTCTCGATATATCTTCGATCGGATTCACGTGTTTCGCGCTTCGCTGCGACCAAACGTCTGATAGCGCCGGCCTTTCTCAAGCGGCAACGACGCTTGACAGCTGCTAAAGGCGCAAGTGGAGGTGGAGGAGTGAGAGATTTTCCCGTTCCGCGTTGCGTCCGCGGAAGTTTACGCGTGAGCTGCGTGCGCGGGTGCGTTGATTTGTTTGGAGAGCGCGATTGAATTTTATTATTTTCCATTCGTTTGAATTTTCTCGGATTTACGCGGGAAGGAATGGTGCCATTCAAAAGTAGTAGGTACACGTTCACAGTGAAGTACTCGCCACCGGTAAAAGCTCGTAAATACCCCGTTAGGAACACCTGAAAACTCTCGCATAAACCCCCGCAACCCAAAAGCCACGTTGGGAACGTGGAATACAGCGGCGGCTCCTTAACCCATTGACAAGAAAACGACTCTGGGGCCTCGATACTGCACCTATATACCTATACATCCAAGCCATCACGTCCTGCACCGAAGCCGAGCTTCGCACGTGACTGCGATCCCGTCGATTTACGAATTCACGACGCGTCGTCCCACTGCGTTAGTTATACGCACGTATACATAGCGATAAAGATGCGTTGAGACGCTGTCGTCGGGCCCCGCGACCTTGGCGCAAGTTTTCGATCCCACGGATGAGAGGAGGATTTCGCTACAGCTATACGGCGTGAGAATACTATAGGTTTGCGGTGGGTCGCGGCTGCTGGGAAAAAGCCGGGATCGAGAGAGATCATTCGTTTATCGGCTGATTTTGTGTATCTCTATATATAGGTAACGGTTTTGTTGTGTGGGTTGAAGAGAGGGAGACCGAGAGGTCTGCGCACGTTTGCGCGTGACATTTGGGTGACAGGTGTAACGGGGTTACTGGGTCTATATTTCCAACAGAGATTCCGATGCACGTGAAATTACTTCAATTCTTAAGAGAACTAGCGACTCTCGATGGGCTCGGGAGCAGTTGTAGCATGAGCGGTTCAAGCAGTAGACCTGATTGAGATAGTTTCGGCATAGGTGGGCCACCTCTATATCTATTATCTACACTCGGAGCGCAAATTCAGTTGAGGGATTCAGAAAATTGCCTCTGCACCACCAATCTTCGCTGACCAGAGACACGGAGCGATCAAGCGGTGAGGAAAGAGTCCAGTCCAAACGCCTTGAATTACACCAAGTGCTCCACCTCACGAAGCTACACACGACATCACAGATAAGCGAACTACAAGCACGTAAGGAAACCTGCTCTATCCGCACGCGAGAGCCTCTCTCTCTCCATTTTCTAAATTTCGGCCAGACGCAGTACTCGCGAAATTAATGGCTCGTGTCGCTGCGCGGCTCATAAATTCCCGACAATTAGCGGCGCTAGCCAGACACTGACTGCTGCGTGTACATGTAGCACAGGTTATATGGCTAGCGGTGAACCGATAAACAACGCCGGGTTTGTGCGTCTAATGCTATGTGGGAATGATGCACCTGTCCCGGCTTTTGCTTTGCTTCTGTCGGGTGAATAGTAGAGAGGAAGATCGGTTTGTTTGGTCTTTTTCGCGTTGCCCGGAGCTTTCGTGGATGTAACGGTGTGAGGGAGAGGTTTTTCTTTTATTTCTCCGCGAGCAGTTATATGTGTAGTGTTACTTACAAATCTTTGTTGTTGAATGACGGCTGGAGTTTATCTGAAACAATAAAAGAAACGATACTGTTAGGAATGCGTAGGAAGCGATTTCGTGCATCGGGAAAAAATCTAATACGTTTTCCGGTTAATTAACAAACGTTCTCGAGCCGGTAGTGTAAAAAACTTGTTGAAAGAAAACTCGAAGCACACATGCGCGGAAAAACGGAAGATGTGCAACAGCCTCTTTAGAAAGCGCGCTGATACCATTGTCTCGCGCCTATTTGTTTTTTTTTTCAGTATAACCCAAACTGCAGCCGTAAACCGGCTAATTATTTTCCTAAAACATAACTCGAACTTTCTAAAAACCGCATATACAGTCCACCACTCGCTCGAAAGCAATTATACGCACGACTCGAGGAAAAAACCTATATTCTTTCTCTAATTCCCTCGCGAGATATATCTTAAGCCATGGTAACCGACAAAACGCAGTCACTCCGCTCTAGTTGCGAGGCATATAATTTTTCGCTATCCTCACGGGGCCTGCGCTTTGAGTCTCGAGAACGATGATTTTTCTCTTAGCTCAAACGAGCGTAGAGAAAAGATACGGCGAGAGAGATAGCGTTATCGAGTCGGACACTGCGAGAAGAAAAAGGAAACAATATACTTTCCATCACGAGCATCGGGAGGAAAACACAAGTTTCTTCTTCTGGTTCTAGAGCGAGTGAGTATTATTGGTACACTTTCGAGACATCGCGGCGGATTTTATATGTATACAAGTCTCGCGGAATTACGCGATGGAAAAAGTGCACCTTAAAATTGAATCATTATTCGAGCTAGCTAACCTGGATATCCTACCCCCACGAGTATGCGTAAGACCAAGGCACAATCACGCTCTTATCTGTTCGTCGTTGTTACGTTTATTTTTTGCAGCTGACGACTTTTTAATTTTTCCACATCCACGACAAAAGAACGACTCACAGGTCTAACGTAAACAAACGTCTCATCAAACACTCATACGTAAGTTAATTTGTCTAAATGTCTCTCCACTTCCATCAGTGCACTCGGTCGTTAATACAGGAATAACCTAATTAAAAGCAGCGCGCGGACACACGCGAAAACACAATGAAGAAGCAGGCCCGAGCCTCGGTTGTTGCGTTCACACGAAAACTCGGCCGCGTGACACATATTTGCGTGTGTTTGCGCAAAAATGTCATTTGTACACCGCGGATTACCGCAAGGCGGGATAATTGCGCGCGTCTCCCTCCTCTCACTCTGTATAGCGATGAAGCGCTTTTTAATACGATGCGATTGCTCGCGTGCGTAACGCGAGCAAGTAGCACGAGTCACCGCAAGCTTTTTTTGACATGTGTAGTCGCTTTTCTGGTTTTGGAGGACGACGATGCTGATCATCAGGAGGTGTTATAACCGCAGCTGCTGCTACTGATGTTATTAAGATATTTGGGTGATTTGTAGCGGATTTATAACAATTTTTATAGAATTAATCGTTGCAGTGATTTCTAGCTTTGCTTTGCTACGTTTCTATTGCGCTGACAAGCGCGTGTCAAAATGCACAGCCGATAAAAAAACTCGTTTCAAATCTATAAAGACAAGTCAAGATAAAAAATTACTCTAATTTCTCAACGCCTCGCAGCATATAACCTGCTTATCGCAGCTAATTGCAAAAAAAAGTCCACAACCAGCCTAACCGCTCCGCGCGCACATTTCACCTCAAACACACGCCTTTCGCTCGTCAACGCGATTTTCCACAGCTCCAAGTTCAAACAATCTTAATCTCCTTCAGCAACAGCCCATCCGCCGCATCAGATTTCCCTCTCGGCCGTAGTGAATGCTCGGCATTACGCATTCTGCAGCTCGCGCTCGCCTCATCTTTCCCCCTGAAAAGACATTTTCCTCGGAACGTCTTCGCGAGAGAGAGAGAGAGAGAGAGAGAGAGAGAGAGAGAGAGAGAGAGAGAGAGAGAGAGAGAGAAAGTCGAGCCGTTGAATGGCCTCTTGTCGAGAAGCCCGTCGCCGCCGGCGCGAATTAAGCGTCTACGTAGGTATATATACGAGCGCGGAGCATCGCGGCTACACTGAAAAGGCCGAGTGTGTTTGCCAACTAAGAAGAAGAAGAAGAAGCCAGTCCGAGCGAGTTCAATTGACGCGAGCGCGCGCGAGATAAGGAAGTCGCGCGTAATTTTATCAGTGTGTGTGTGTGTGTGTCTATGATACGCGCGCGATACACGTACGGAGAGAAAGTGACAAGTTATAGATCTCGACGCGAAAAATGAACAGCTGCAGGTTATGCTGCAACGAGAGGAAGAAAGCGTCGGATATAGCTGTTCTGTGCATGTACACGCGCTTGTTTATGAAATCGATATATACGTCGAGGAAGTGTCGTGTGAGAATTGAGTAGCCCCGCGACGACCTTTCTTCGATGTATGCGTAATCGAGCGTGTACGTAATATACGTCGTGAGAACGCGAGCGTTTGCTGAGTGGAAATTTAATCGTCCCTCGTATACAAAAGGGCAATCGATGCGATTAAATTAATATTAGAATTCGCGCGCCGCGACGTTAAAAAAAAAGGTCAAGTGTCGCTCCATCCGTTCGATGCGCGAGAACAGGTCTAACGGGAAAAATAGGCGCGAACGAAAGAAGAGCCGGCGAGCGGAACTTGTTTTCGCACGCATAGAGATCGCTGCAGTCACTCTACTTTCCCATATGCTACGATCTCTCGTGTGTGCAGGAGTCCGAGCAATTTTCCCTCTGGTATAATAGGTTTCCATTGTCGCCGCGGAAGCCTTGGACTCATCCTGCTTTTATATACGCGTACGATTTCGTCGTAGTCCTGGGAAACGAGCGATCGTGCGATTATAGTGAAATCGATATTATTATATCTCTCGATAGGAGAGAGAGAGAGAGAGAGAGAGAGAGAGAGAGAGAGAGAGAGAGAGAGAGAGAGAGTCTTATTGGGCTCAATTGGCCGCGATTCCAGCCAAAGGTCGTGGGTAGGTACTTTTAACCGATAGAATATAGACGGCCAGAGAGAAGAGGATTTATAAAGAATGCAATTATGATTATATGTGAAGGTGCATTGATTTATGCGCCGGAGCTGCAAGTCGGGGCAGATGAAATATATGCGCGCGGGGATGCGACGTCGATTTAAGTTCGATTGGAAATGTAAATGGAATCTTTGATTGTTCGACGATGGATGTACATATCGTATACAGCTCTTGCAGGTACAAGTTAGAGACGCGATTTCTGTCATGGCTATATAAATGGGAGAAACTATAGCCGAGAGGTATATCGGCGGAAAAATCAATAAGTCGCCTGTTCTGCATGGGAGCTGCGTATTTATTTTGTATGAACTTCGTTCGTTCGCGCTTTGTGATTCGTCAAATGTACTTATATTTGGCTTTGTGATGCTCTATTAAATGTCTATCGATCGCGTTGTACTATTCTTAGGCTTTACGATCCCGGATACCCAAAAGCGTAAATTCTCCCCGGCGCTGCATCGACAACCAAGAACGATATACCTAAATAGCCACACACATCTGAAATCCCAATTACTTCCACGGCTCTCGCGTTTTCCACTTAAAAGCTGCTTCAACGAATAGAAAAAAAAGTAAATCTCAAACAGCGCCTGCTTTCCATTCTCTCCACGTAACCAACAGCTTCTCTCCACCATCACACACACTCAGGTTAATTCTCACGCGCCCGATATATTCCTTCCACAACTTCGCAATTAACAGCAGCTCTCCTCGCTCACATGCACCTGTCGAGAGGTCGTAGGAGTTTGCCCAGGAAAAAGAGTCGACGCGTCTATACATGTATATCTGGTAGGAGAAGAGACAATGTGCGCGCGGAGTTTTACATAATTGCGCGTAATTTCGCCGGGTAATTGGCAGACGAGGAGTGTGTATACATGTATATACAGCGAGAGGCCGATTGTCTGCAGCGTTTCGGGCTCGTCGTCGTCGGCAGTGCAGTTTTATATTACACGCGCCCGACGAGTTAGCGGGAGGTATAATGCTTTCGCTGCAGCGTATAGGCTTAATTAGGATCATGCGTGGACTTAATGAATCACCTCGTGTAATACGGCTACCGGAGGGCATATCTTCTGATGATGAAGGCGAGAGGAAAATTGCTCGGACGTTTGCTCGATAAAGAGTGTGTGTGTGTGTGTGCGAGGCGCGTCACCATAGCTCGATGAGGATTTTCTATCGAGTTTTCGCACTACGATTTTTTCGAAGAGTCAGGGCCTTCGAGGAAACTATAATATAGTGTATTCTGTAAGTGTACACCACGAGCTCATCCGATTCGATCCCGCAGCGCGCAGGACGCGAAAACAATGCGCTCCTCGGTAATACACGTTATAAATTGATATCAAAAGGTACATCACCCACACACATACACACAGTCACGCCGTTCGTGATTCAACGTACACCGCACACTTATGCGCGCACTCGTTCAATAACATCCCCTCCAAAGAGCCACTCGCGAGCACAGAGAAAAGAAAAGCTAATCAATCGGAAACAAAGGAAGCCTCTCTCTCTCTCTCTCTCTCTCTCTCTCTCTCTCTCTCTCTTTCTCTCTTTCTCTCCCACCCACGCTTCGATCGAAATTCCTTTTCTCATCCATATCCGCGCACTCCTGCAACGACGTGTACGACGTGTTACGCGCGCATTAAAAACAGCTCTCGCGCTGCATATCAGTCAGCGATTCTATACAACGTTAAACGCACAGAACTGACGTCAGACCCTCGCTCGCGCATCATCGGAAAGACAAAGCCGTGAGCGCAGATCCTGTCGAGGGAGCCTCGACGATCGGAGAGAGAAGAGTCGTCATCGGGGGGTGATATGGCGCCGGCTGGTCCTGCATCCATATAGTGTCTGTATACGAGGGTGCGCCGAACGTCGAAAATGGCGAGCCAGAGCCCTTTTTATTACATGCGCGAGGGTGCTGTCAGTGGCGCGCGCGAGTGTTTACCGGCGCCGGAATTTATGTCCCGCGCAGCTCGTAAAGGCTACTTCTTCGACAGAGGTCCTTCCGGATAGACTCTGTGCGTTGGACAAGAGTCACCGTTGTCGATATATGTACCTATAGAATAATTTGAGAGTCAGATGTGCCGCCGCCGCCGCCGCCGCTGCTTTAGATTCACATTTATTCCGGTTTTATATGCGCGAAGCGAGATGGAAGTTTATGAATTCCGCGATATAGCTGGGGGAAATTGGCGGGGTTACTTTTTGATTGATAATAATGCCCGGCTTTGTGTATACACCGCGGCTTCTTTACGGCGCAAACATTGCGGAGGCTGTAAATTTCAACGAGCTTTTGTCAGTCGAGTCTGTAATTGAAAGCTCAATCGCGATGAATATAAAACTAGCGTTGTGTGCACGTTGGTATAGCAGATTGCGAGACATTTTTCAAACTTCCTCTGTTAGACGAGCGTATAAAATTTTCCGAGCAAATGGCTTCTTCCCAAGCGAATTCGAGCCGCCCTCTGAGTAAATATTCGCTCCGGGATGCTGACTCGGATTCGTTTGCTCTCGCTTTTATTTCGTTCGGAGCGAAAACGTTAAATTTCCTACAATAAATTCTCGACAACGCGAAATCTTAACTATACATACTATCCTCCATGAAACGACCCTCCGGCGAATCAGGACACCCCGGCAGCACTAGCATTCCACTCGAGCTTTTTAATAAATCCCATCGCAACATCTCTCGTCGCCCCATTTCCATCCCCTTCTGTAGCGGCTCTTCAGCAATAACCGATGAGCTGCTAGAGAGAGAGCAGAGCGTTATACAGCAGGGGCCGTCGTCGGTGGAGTTAAGTATGCGAGGTATTAACGTTGTATCGATTCAGCTGCGCTCGAGAGATGCTGCTATCTGGCGAATGTGTATATGTATGTTATAGGTGTGTGTTAGGCCCCATAAGGGATGCCATACACTTTGCATATCTGGAGGCTTTGTTCGGTCGCGACCGCGGGTCATTTGTTTATTCAATAGGCTTCACTCTCGGCTTCGCATCCCGATTGATAATCGGGGTTGTGCCGTTGGTCGAGCCATCAATCGGTGTTAAATAATTAATCGATATTGGCTTGTGTATACTAGAGTTTGTTGAAAAAAACGTGCATAGGTATACTGTACACTTCAGAAAGTAGATTATGCAAATTAGTAAAGCCATAAAATATACTTCTGGTGATTATACACGCACGTCTTATCTCTCGCGATAGATCATCCTCGTAAAACTCCTGTGCCCGCACCGCAAACAAAAAGCCTCATCCTCTCTCTTTCGCGTCTATCGTAAACCCATTTTCTCCGACGCGCGGGCGAAAAGATCGCGCGGCCGTTATAAACGTTCTATTTAGCCGAGCGTTTTTTTTTGACGTCTCTCGCGGCATCATCTTGGCGAAGCGAGTGTCGAGTACGAGTTGACGCTTTTGACTCGAGAGAGCAGCATCGCGACCTGAAAACTGCGTGTGTATTCTATTTAAACGCGCGAAGTGTATGTTTTTTACTCTTTGGCTAATTAGATCGCGCGCCGAGGAAATTGAATTTTCTGGTGCAGCTCGGCTTATAATCGTGTTTTATTTTCGAAAAGATCAGACAATTCACAAATGAAATCACAATGATTTCATCCGGATGATCTCCTTTCCTCACTGTAAATAGGTACAGCATCGTCGGGATTCGTTAAAATGCAAGAATTTCCAAACGAACGCAGAGAGAGAGAGAGAGAGAGAGAGAGAGAGAGAGAGAGAGAGAGAGAGAGAGAGAGCGAGCAATGCGCATTTTTCCGGCAAACACAAACGAGCGCGCATACACTGCAGCATAGAGAGAGCTGAGAGCAGGGCACACGTTATCAAGCGCGCGCTGAGCGCGTTTCTCCGCACACTACATCAGTCGAGGCCGTCGACTCGTCGTCGCAGCTTAATTAGAGGCGTCCGCGGCGCCGCCGCCGCTCTGCATCGGCGCGTTAAACGTGTGCACCGGGGGTATATATACACATACACGCTATACCCACTATATACACCTTCCTATGCAGCGATGCCGAGAGGCCGTAACTCTCGCCGGTTCGCCTGATAGAAATTCAGATTCGACGCGTCCGTGTGTGCGCCTCCATGTGTGTATACCACACGAGAGTAAGTATATGGAGAGAGAGAGAGAGAGAGAGAGAGAGAGAGAGAGAGAGAGAGAGAGAGAGAGAGAGAGAGAGAGAGAGAGGAGTCAACGAACCGATCGCGAGCCTCGCGTTACAATGCGCAGCTGCTTTTGTTGTCTTTTCGCCGGTTTTCTTTTTTTGGAGCGACGAGCGATCGTTGGGAGATGCCACGGGAATGCTGATTGGTAATCGAGGTATATGTTATATAGTGATTTTGTTTTTGTTTCGAGCGACTGTGGAAACTTTTTCAGTATTCTTCCTTCGCGGAGTAAGCTTTGGGACGAAATTCGCGCTTACTTATAAAGATTTTTGCTCTCGGAGTAAGTGATATGCCGCTCTTCGTAACTTTCCTCCTCCGGTAAACATAAATCATACATCGACGAGTTCGAGTACAAAAAACCGACGAAAACGCGCGCACAGGCGCGCCAATGCACCCATTACATGTATACACCCTCGTATCGTGTGTCCGGCCCATCGACGGCCGAGGGAAGGTCCCGACCTCGGCCAAGCGCGACGAGTCTGACAGGTGTCCCTCTGTGAACTCGATTAGCTCAATGCAGGAGGTGCATTGCGTGCACAGAAAGAAGTTTCTTGCGATGCTTTTGGCGGCTAATTCGCCTGGATTGTTATCGACTGGAAAATGTCCGCTCGTAAATATCAATTAACGGTGCTGTAGCGAAGGTCGTTGGGAAGAACGAAATGTCGTAAAAAGCGTAGTAGGATATACATGCAATTCGAGGAAATGCGCGATTTATGGAAAATTGGACACCAGCAGCTCTTTGCATAAGACGTTGCGTAAGTGTCTTTGTCCGACGAAACCACAGCTCTCAATTTGTACGATATTCAGAAATGTATATTCAACGCTATTGGAATAATCCATTCGTTTCTGGTCGATAAACCAAACTTCCTGTACAACAAACCAGCATTCGATAACGTTTCCTATACGTTACATACGTATACATCCGCCCGAGTGAAAGAAGTCAGCTGTCCCGGTTTCGCGTGCAAAACAAACTAGTCTTTTTCCAAAGCAAAGCTTCCATCGCGTGCGCAGTGCAGCAGCAGCTGATGTACGTGGAAGCATGTCGGGCGATATTGAAATGCTTCGCGGACTCGCTGTTAAGTCGATGAGCTCTGAAACTACTCCAAATATGGAGCCCGGCCAATCGCGATTTCGTGACTGCATATCGCCTGCATATAATACACTCACTTAGACGATTTTTTTTTATTTTTCAATTTCATTCCAGAAGAGAGTTAATTTCCTATCGGGCAAAATTGACTTTTTCGTAAAATCTCTCATTGAATTTCTCAACCCGACACACTCGCGCGTTTTATAAAGAACATCACAATTACCATTTTTACCTCAACTTCGGATTAAACGCAATCATCATCAGCATTAAGCAATCCCGCAGCAAAACAATTTTCAATTCCACACCGTACGACGACGAGCTTATCAAACATACATCATAACCGCACACATTCCTAATCACGCCCCGGCGCAGCAATTTTCCCTCTATACGGCGAGAATAGGGCATTTACCTCGAAAGGTCATCTCGAAGGCGTCGTTATTGCACTCCGTATTTGCCGGAGAGTAAAATCCGAGCAATTCGCCGCTGTTTATCAAGCGCGTTTCCGTTTCTCCGCAAACGAGCCTCTCGATCGGCTTTACGTAAGCGTTGCATATTAAACGTTACGTAGTAGCGCGCGAGACCTTCGCCGCACATCAGTTTGTAGGCTCTTGGACGCTCGCGGCTCTCTTCTTTGCCTTTTTTATATATCTACACTGTCGTGCGGCTCGTGTGTTTTGTTGCGAGCGAGCTGGAGAGTTGCGGTGATATATTGTAATGAGCTGCTGCTGATTGATGCGGTGCTTTGATTTTTCGAAATTTGTTTTTTCTCTACACTTCGTGACGAGTTGGGGATTTGGAAACAAAAACGGCGTCGGGATATTTGAAGGAATGTTTGTTTGAGGAATTTGATTATAAATATATATTCGTACAGGTATAGCTTTATAACGGGATCGTCGGCCGAAGCCAAAATTTCTTCGACACTCGAGGACAAACGGTCAAAGCGCCGCTCGCTGAAATTATCATTTCTCGTATAACGAGCGACGCCGAGGCGGTAGAAGATCGCGACTAATTGTCAGTCGCTCGGCATCGACGACTGGTTAATTCGATACCGCTTGTGGGTGTATACCAGACAGAGAGCATAGTTATATATACGTATTCATATATTATATTGTAATCGTGAGTCATAGCGCGCTTCGATGAATATTGGATATCATCGGCCATCCGATCGCGGATATTCGCAATGACGCGATTGAATTCATTTTTCAATGATTAATTACGGTGCGGCTCGATTGTTGTCGGCTTTTTGTCGCCGTCGAGCCGGCGAGACGAATAATTGCAGCTTGTCGTTTCGAAATTGAAAAAGTTTCGTTTACATGCCACGGTGAAAGTTAAAATAAAACTTACTGCAACAACGTATAAAAAAATCTAGATCGCAGCGATCGCTTCCGGGCGTCTTCCACTCCCGAACCTCACTCAATCTCACCGTATCAACCGTACACCCGAAAACTACCTTCCTCAGATCAATTCCTCCTGACCCAGAAAACCGATGCAAAAAGGCGCAGAGCTCATACCTTCGCAAAGGGGAAAAAAGTGCCAGAGAGCGTGATTGCAATAACCCTTTCCTTCCAATTCCTCCTCTCGCGTGCAGCGCAGTATAACTCAGCGATCGATATCTCGCGTCTGCGTGTGTATACCAGCGCGTCTTTCTCTCTCACTGTGTATACAGCTCTATGCACAATAATAACGACTGTACGGGGGAGCACAGTCCGATATCGCCGCGCTTCGACGTCGATGTGTATCGCGCATGCTCGGGCTAATTAGAGCGGCGCCTCCTCCGCACGTGTGTATAACACGTCTAACTATCGGACGGACGCTGTTGCTTTATGAGCGCGAGAAAGGTGGAATATGCGCTGTGTGATTGAGAGTGAGAGCTTCTGCACGCCGGTCGCTGAACTGTTGGGATTTATGGCGAGGAGTTGGATCGTTGAAGGATTTTGGCAGGTGTGGGTGGGGTGACGAGACGAGGGTTGAGCTGTGCTTTGAAATGGATTACGAACGAGTTATGTTTACTTACGTATGTAGATTGAATGCGTCTGGGTAAGGGATGCTTTTGCGGACACTTACCTGAAACAAGAAAGAAAATAGTTCATGAGTATTATTATTAGACTATATAATAGAGCTAAATACTACTCGATATCGTTTAACACGAAAACGCAGTAATAATTCAATAAAATTAAGCCACCGCCCAGTCACCATATCAGAGCAATATCGATTAAAGAAGCCTAATATTATACCGCGGCGTTACATCGGCCGCCTTGTAAGTCGCCGAGAGGTCTCTCTCTCTCTCTCTCAACTCTTACTCTTACTCGGCCGCATACGAGTCCGTTTAAGCCTCATATAGAGCAGAAACTCTTCGGCGCTCGGGAAAAATCGATTATAAGCGCCTGCTATTGAAATTAAATTACACGCTATCCATGGAAAGACAATTCGTTCTCTTCCATCAGCTTATAACAATTTTCTGCTCGAACAGCCCAATCACACGCGAATTCGATTTTTTTACAAGTCGCGCACGATTTCGCACTGTAAAATTGCAGTTTTTCATACACAACACACGTCAAACCACAAAGACTCGATTCGAGCGCAGAAAAAGAAGTCCAGCCGTTCATTACATAAGTAGCATATACCGTCCGCGCACTAAATAATTTCAATTTTTCCGCGCGAGTGCAGTAATTGAATCGTCAAGCCGGTGATTCCATCGATTACACGTGCGGAACTGCACAAAGTCGCCGCCGCGACGGCACTTGCGTAGTTGCGTATATTCACTTCGATATCTCTCCCCCTGTATACCTGTGCGGATAATCGTTTTGTTCGCAATCATTGCAATCATCGTGTTCTCGGGAGCATGAACCAAAGTCGACTAAAAACCTCTCATTGCAGCAGCACTGCACATGTCTCGGAGGATGCGCTGCGGAGAATTTTTTTGCGATCGGATTCCCCGAGTTGTTCTTCTCGCGCGAGGGCTTGTAGTTTGGGATTTTTATTCCGGTAATAAAATTTTTTCGGTCCGTGCGTTTAGAGTAGTTTTCTGAGCTCGGCGTTTTTTTTTTTTTTCTTAAGGATCGAGCGTTATGGTACGTTATACAGCGGGCTCTGCCGCGGCAAGAAGTGTTTTATTGTCGACGTGTGGGTCTTATGTAAAAGGCGAGTTTTTGTCGTTACGCGACACGTCCAGCAGTAGCGGGTAATGCGGGAGTTTGATTTTGCGGTTCTCGGTAATTTCGAACGACCGCAAGAGTTGGTTGAAAATTTAATCGAAAAATATAGTCACAAATCGATTATTAACACACAATCGTAAATTCTATCTCCCCTGCATACCAAAGCGACCATCAGGGCCACTTTCTTGTCGCATCTCGCCACTTCGCGAGGAAAATCAGGACGGCGTGTAACGAAAAGGGAAAAACAGGCGCGGAAGAGAAACGAGCGCTCGAAAAACGTTCTACAGTTTTGCACTGCTGGCTCACACTCAGTATACTATATATACATATAGTAGCAGTAGTATAAGTCGTTAAAGTAGGTGGAAGAAAGGAAGGGAGTAGCGAGCGCGGACAAACTCGTAAATCCGCGACGTTGCCCATTCGCATTTATATATATACACACACACACACACACACAGAGACACGCGTGTACGTGGGTCGCGCGCACTAATAATAGAAGCCTGTCGGAAAGCGCGGGGTGAACGAAACTGCGCGCGCGGCCGACTATACGGCGGAGAGAGATATTTGGATGAGAGCTATGCTTTTGACGTGAATGGAGTTTTGAGAGAGATGGTTTTGTTTCGCGAACGGAATATTATTAGTCTGATGCGTATACGCGAGTGTCTCGCATTGTTGCTTTATACTTTTGCTATTCCAGAGTTGTGGAAAAGGCCAAGTCATGTGGCAAGCGCCGAGGAAGATGTTAAAGTTTTCCTATTACGCGCCTTAAAGTTCAGCGCAGCTGACGCTGCGGCCAAACTCGTATAGCTATACAGGGTTTTTCATGCCCCATCATATAACAATCCTATATTTACACGTATCACTGAACGAATCGATCAAAACACGTGACGGCCCTTAAAACGAAATCCTCGTCGACCAATACACTCCTTCCTCGCATGAATGTATATACTATACTCGAAAAACTGATCTATCAGCGATCGCCCAGCCCAACGTCAGATACAGAAGAAGACCTCCCCCGTGAACGAGACTCCCTCAACTAAAGAGAGAGAGAGGCGCCCCTCCTCGTGTGTGCGTCGCGAGAAAACGGCCCATCTGCCGTTCGCTATACACTTCAGACGCGCTTGCGGACGTATAATACGAAGGGATGTATGGTATATAGACGGAGTCTTCTTATAAAAGGTCTTGGCGACCCTGTACGTACTTACTGCGCCTTTTATGCGCGCTGAGGGTCGACGCCGGAGGGAGTTGCCGCGCGGTATCGCGCGCCGACGGAGAAATGCGAGAGAAGGTTCGCTGTACGGATTAGAGGATGGACTGTTCTAAGAAGGTTACTTATTGTTTCTTCTCTCGAAGGGCGTGCTTTAGGCTCTTGTAAAACGTTCGGTACGATAAGATAAGTATTTCAATTTACTCTCGGTGTATCTTCGCACGTCTAATCGGACGACGCTCTCACCCATAGCCGAACACACGCGACATAGTTCAACGAGAAAACGCTCCGGTGCTAAAAATAATCCATCCTCTCTACGCGCACCGAAAAATCTCCCCGGACTGCGCTGGAATCCTCTGCGCTCTCGGCCGAAAGATGACCCCCCGAGTCGTCGACGCGTCTCTCTCCTTTAATTATTAGAGAGAGAGAGAGAGAGAGAGAGAGAGAGAGAGAGAGAGAGCCGAGCCGTATACACAAAGCGAGCGCAGCTGGCCGAGACCGGCTTTTCCTTTTTCGAGTAGACTCCCTACGTGTATAAGACGAGAGAGATGCGGGGAAGAAGCATAAGCCTGACGCGCGGAGTTTATTATTTGTGTGCTTCACAGCTGACTACTGTGTGCACGGGAATATACTCAGCGAGTTAATTTTTAATTACTCCGACGCCTTTTTTCACGGCCGCGAGCTGTTATACTCTTTCTCCCCGATGTGCGAACCGGCTCGTTATGCAGTCGCTTGTCGGCTGAATTATGAATCGCCGTTTCGCCGACATTGATGGATAGTTATAGCTTTATTTCGAGAAAACGGAATCGCGAGCCTTTCTAATTAACGGATACGCTTTCGTCTTGTATTTTTGAGACTATATATACAGTCCGTATCACACAATCTTCCAAAAACACCGCGTCTAAGAATCGCAACGAAAAGAACATCGCATCGCCCTTACCTAATCCTCGATCAGACCTCGCCGCTGCGATTTGCATAAACAGCCATCGCGTGTACCTATACCTATATATACTCCTAGGCTGCAGCTACAGTGAGTTGATTTCCCCATTAAAACACAGTGGAGAAGAAGAATCCCGATTACACACGCTATGCGGCGCTTGCATAATTCGCCCGGCGCTCTCGTCGAGTAAGGGAAGATGATCGATCGAAAACGCGCGCGCGCGGCGCACTGCAGGACCTCTATACCCGGCTTGTAAAAAAGTCTGAAATTCCTGCATATACACGAGCGCCGGCACTTTCACTGTTATTCTCCCGCGCGCGGTCACGTCTCGTTCTATGTGTACACGTTTACAGCGATGCCTCTGTGCCGAGTGGTATAATTTACAGTCGCGGATTGAAACAAGGAAATGAGGAGAGGATAGAAATTGCGCTACTCGCTTCGAACAATATATATATATATATATATATATATATATATATATATGTGAGAGGCTCTCTGTCTTCTGAAAATTGGTGTACTTTCGCTTACATGCAATCGCTTCGAGATTTTGTTATAAAGTGTGTATACACGATATGAACAATCGAGAGTTCGTTCAACTCTCTGGCGCGGAATTGAGAGATGTATACAATTTAGAAACGCTTATACGCGGGAGCAGACGAGCCGGAAAAAAACTATTACAGCGCAACAATACACCTCCGACATCCAGCACACGTTTCTCTCTCGGCGGCTTCCTAGGTTCAGTTCTAGCGATTTCACAGACTCCCTTGTTACCCGCACTATACTACGAGACGCCCGGGTTGGTCGGCCGCCTTTTGTCCGCGCATCTCGCGTTTCAGCTGTCCGTCATCCGCCGCCGCCTCAAAAGGCCTTTTCGGGGATGACGACCAATCCGCGCGCTTTTGCCGTTTGTACATTGCTGAGTGAATGTATATGTATGTAGATGCTGCTGCGTGTTAGACACAAGCGCAGCTCTTGTGTTTTGGGTATGTCGGAGTATTGTGCCGGAGCTACGGGCCGAGGAAAAGCGGATGATCTCGGGTGGGATTGTTGCGCGCAGTTGTTTGTTGTAATGAACGAGAAAAAGATTGATTTTTATAAGGCTAACGAAACAACAATTACGACCTCGTAACTCTTGTACATGACGCCTCTCTATTACCTCTCACCGCCGGCGTATGAGGAATCAATTTTTTTTTAACAGGCACGATTATAGCTTACGAGTCCTGGTGAATAATTATAGGTTCGCCGTTACAATCTAATTAGACTCGGTGATTTGAATTTCGTTGCCGTACGAAAAAAGAAATTTCAAAACTCGTATTATAATTTCATTAGGCATAACAAACGAACAAGTTTTTTTCTCTTATACACATTAGCTCATAATCGCAATCATTTTTTTAAAGATGATACGTCCATAAAAAGTACACCCGACCTTGCGCGCGTCTTAATTATATTTTCAAGCATTAGTCATCAAAGATCAAAAATGAAAACCGCTGCTTTTATGGAAACTTGTTCCCGCCTTATGTAGCCGTCGTCGTCGATTACCGTACACACACACACACACATCAGCCGTATCCGCAAACCGTGTACTTGATGTATAAAATTCATAAGTATACTGTAAAACATCGCGCGGGCTCATACTTTCTCGAAGGATCTACGTTAATTTGCATACTTCACCTACATAAAAAAAGAGCGCATTATCCAGCGCTAAAAAATCCAAGCCGCTCCGCTCATCCAAGCTCGTGAACATCATCCCGAATAGAAGCGCAACGACAAGCGCACTTGCGCACCAGAATCGCGCTTTATCTCGAGCAGAGAAAAAGCGAGCTATACGGCGGATTATTCAGTCGCTCGCGCGTGTGCGCTGCAGCACAAAGACAGAGCAGAGCGTGAATCATCGGGGAGTCTGTTGGTCGCGAGCCGGAAGTCTTATTGCGGAGAAGAGAGGGACTCTGCTGGTCTAGCGTCTGAGTCAAAAATTAATTCGAGTCAGCGCGAGTCGAGAGCGAGCGCACCTTTTTCGAACTTTTTTTTTGTATACCGATGGTGGGCTGGCTTGCGGGAATCGCGAGAGTGAGGTCTGGGTCGGATGAGTCGTTGCCTTGAAGACGTTCTTTTCTTTTAGTATTATCAAAAACTTCATTTTCTCGCTCTCCCTCTCGAAACAAAGTCGTCCTTTCGCCTCTCGCGCCATCGGCATAATCCTTTACGCACGCTCGTGACGACAATGACCGCCGCGGCACTTCCATATAGGACTCCAAGTACAAGAGAGAGACATGCGCGCACACACGCAGAGCTGATGGCAAAAACAAAAAGCATCGCGTGCGTGCGCGCATAAAACACTACTGCCAGCATACCTGCTCGTCACATTCGAAGGATACATCGGACTCACGCAAGTGCAAGCCGCACGACGTCATGTGACGCATTATATTCGACACCTGATTGTCTCTCCGCTTTTTTCCATTTCGCGCCTACTGTGCGACTCGCTGTGTTTTATATAACTAGGCCAGAGTATTTTGCTTTTTATGCACTGCGTATTACACATGTGGAAGGGTACAAACGAGGCCGCGGAAGGTTTGCTTGTTTTTTTTTTTGCGAAAATTACGCAGATGAGGTTTAAAGCGAGACATAATTCAAGCGCAATATTCGCACGTCATTAGCACCCCTAATCCGTCGTGATCCGCGAAATGAAACGTATATACGCAGTGAGCAAACGAAGCGTGTAACAGCGAGTCGATTAGCAGAGAGAGAGAGAGAGAGAGAGAGAGAGAGAGAGAGAGAGAGAGAGAGAGAGAGAGAGAGAGAGAGAGAGAGAGAGAGAGAGAGAGAGAGAGAGAGGGGGAGAGAGAGAGCTATAATACGACGTATTTCATCAGCTCATCGGCAATAATACCTGCTGAAAAATGCAGTGAGTCAGAGACCCCATTTCGATCGCGACGCACTGTATAGTACGCCAGCGAGAAGATAAGGGGACAAGGATGCTGTCAGGTGCACCGAGCCACAGCCCTTCCCTCGTCGCGCCTCGATTACCCAACGATGCAATGCGCGCGGGGCTCATTACCTATACACATCGGCCGTCGAGCGTTTCGCTCTCGTGTCTCATCGGTTCGCTCGTTCCACGCTTCATTGAACCTGTGTATACTCTCTCTCTCTCTCTCTCTCTCTCTCTCTCTCTCTCTCTCTCTCTCTCTCTCTCTCTCTCTTTCGCACACGCGCAATTGGGCCGGGCTCTAGTAGGTCTCTACACGAGCTAGTGAGTCAAGGGCGCAGTTATTATATTACAGGATAGGATTCGTATTGTTCGAGCCGCGCTAAATTACCGGCGCACTTTATTATTCCCGAGTATATTAGGCAGTGTGTGTGTAGTCGCGCTTTTTTATCTCCGAGATATGTGTCAGGGGGTCGCGCGCGCTCAGCGGAGAGGTGTGCGCCGCGGCATCGATTGTGTTTGGTCGAGGAAAATTGGACGGTTATCGCCTCGGCTTTCTGGGAAACTCGCCTTTGAACTCGTTTCGTCTATGCGTGTCTGTGTGTGTGTTTTAGCATCGAGGCTTGGAGTTGTATGTACGTGTGCGGAGAATCTGTTGGACGTATTTCGGGAGGCGAATCGGGGTCGTAGAATTTTGAAAATTTCGCGGGCTATTCAAATATCACCCAAAGTTACATGGTCGCAAGTGAAAACGGCATCGAATAGAGTATATAAAGTCCATAAGCTAGTTAGGGGCCAGAATTTTTAAAACATAGCGCGACTATATTTGAATGAGAATACGAGAGAATAATCCGAACCGTTTTTCTTCGCGTACAATAGGCGTCTCTCTCCCTCGGATGTCGCAAAGTCTTTCTCTCCTCATTGTTCTACAAAAAAAGCGCAGTGAATAATGTATGCATCGCGTAACGCCAAGTGGTATGTATACCTACTAACTCGGCGTTGCGTGTCACCGAGAAATTTACTTATATTTGCCCTGTGTGTGCAAGTAGTTTAATTACACGAGAAGTAGTTTTTCGCATGCTTTCTCGGCTCTTTCCGCGCCGAGCTGACAACAACCGGTCTCTCTCGTTCTAAGTACACGCTTGCTAAATTCTAGGCTCGAACTTACGTGCTGCAGTGGGACTTACCTGAAACAGAGGGAACAGGAAATCGATTAGAAACGTGGGTGATTTAAGAAAAAATAAATAAATAAACGAACTATCATTAAAAAGAAAAAAAGCTCATTGTACACGCAATTAGCGAAAGCGCATCGGCTACTCCGTCTCTGGCATTACACACACACATCAGCATCAAAGAGCTGTCGGCAAATAAAGCTCTCTCGCGCGCGCGATCCGAACGAGGAGCCGGCACTCGGCGACTGCGAAGTAACACAGAAGAAAGCATCCGAGAAAAAAACGACGACAGAAACGGTCGCGATCACGAGCCTAATTTCGCCAGCAGCAACAGCAGCAGTAGAGAAAGAGCAAGAGAGAGAGAGAGAGAGAGAGAGAGAGGACAAAGACCTCGTCGTCGTCGTTCGCTCCATGAAAAGAAACGAGCGACGACTGCCCACGTATGTACGAGCTACAGCCTCGTGTGTGCGTAAGGTTACGCCGTATGCGTGTACGCATGCATCTGGCGTCTCTCTCTCTCTCTCTCTCTCTCTCTCTCTCTCTCTCTATCTCTGCCTACGAGTCGATGAAAAATCGCTCCTATAGCCTTTTTTCGTTTTTGCTCTCTCGCGCACGCGTTTTGCGTGGTCTCGACTTGTCGCCATTGTCGGTTGGAATTGTTGTGCTGTGTATTGTAATCCGTGTTTGTGTCTTGTGTTGCGTTATCGCCGGGCTATTACGGAATGATTTTTTAATTGATTTTTATTACAGTGACGTAAGTATATGGGTAAGGGAATTTTTCGTTACGAAATCGGCAGATACGTATGGTCAGCTTTTCTCCTATAAACAATCGTAAATAATGTATGATCTGTATACTCTCTAAGTGCACATGACTCTTTTTTGTGCTCGTCAATGGCGAAGCAGCCCGCGGTGTGGAAGAAAAAGGTCTGCACCACGAAAACGAGAGACGAGACGAGAAGAGGATGCTGCTGTCTCGAGAATCGGTCTGATGAGAGTTGACGCTCTAAGAGCTAGGCGCGAGTATGTTTTTCTTGTTAGTGCACGTTTGAAGGCGTCTGATCTGGCAGTTTCAAAGTACGGAGTGAATCTGTTATAGTCACAGTTGCATTCAGAGCGAACGCTTTTTTTTCAAAATTTCAAATGATTCTACTTTTCCTTTGTATTCCGAGAGGTGACCTCGGGTTGAATGACACTTGAGCGCAGAGTGAATCGTTTATTTGAAGTTTCCGAGAGAGACTTCGTTCACGGCGCAGAGTTAAAATGGGTCGACTTCGATCGATTATTCGACCGGCGAACCGTTGAAAATAAAATAAAGGTAGCTTCATTACGGAAGCTTTTATAAATAATTTAGAGTTAATCACGTTGAAGACTAACAATGAAAATACTGAATTATACCACGACCTATTAAAAAACAAAAAATCCAAACACAATGTTATCGAAAGCACTCCGAGAATGCTCATATTTCATACGCCGAGAAGGCAAAAGTATCGATCAGCAAGCACTGCATTATACGAAAAGCGACAGAGACATATCCAATACAACTCCTAATCGAGCGATGAAGTGTTCACAATGAGACATACAAGTTTACACACATACTGTACACGGGATAAGCTGGCTCGCAGAGGGAGAAGTGCAAATGTTATCGGTAACGTCTCAATAGAAAAAAAGCCCGAGACTGCTATCCTTGGCGCCGTATAATGTCAATAGCCGCGATAAGAGGAATAAATCGCGAGAAATGCCGTAAGCGCATAACTATTAACGCATTGCTCGCGGCCTAAGCACTATCTCCGTCTTTCAAAATAAAGTGTAAATAGAAACGAAAATTCACAACCGTTCACACCTCATATCAACACACCATACATCCTTCGATTACGTCTACCTCATAAAAAGCATCACCAATCACCAAACAAATCTCCCCGAAATTCCAGCCACCGCGAAACAATAGCTCTCCCTCGGCGAAGATTTCCATTTCCACATGCACCTGAATAACAGCAGCGGCGCACAGTAGCTCTCTCGCTCGCTCGCGCGAGCGAAAAAGAAGGCTGCAGCTCTCGAGAGCGCGTGTATAATATCCCCCCAGGAGTTTAGCAAACGAGAGACGGAGCGAGCTGCGCCTGCCTCCTTTCTCGTCCTTCTACGGCCGCGCACGAGTATAGCTAAGCGCGGCGGATTCCAGATAGTTGCGAGCTCGAAAGAGCGCAACGCGCGAGCGAGCGAGAGAGTATATTATGGATGTGTGTTGGACAGAAACGTGCGCGCGCGCGCGCGGGGCTGTGGAATTCCGTTGATGCTCTCGGAGGCTTCGGACTGATTCGCTGGGGGATCCTCGTTTATATTATCATAGGCGAGCTATGATAACGAGAGCTTGCGTAACTCGACGCTTCGGTGCATGTTTAATACTCTCCGAGAGAAGAGTGCAGTGAGTCAGTCGATACGAATGTTACAAGCTTTATTGAACGAGAATAGCCTCTGGCGCGCGGCGGCTATTGTTGTACTTGGCCTCCTCTAGGTCCATTTCGATAATAAGGCACACCGATCTTCATTCATTATTCATTCGAACAGGCAAAGGCTCTCCCGTTCGTGCATTCAGCGATTCCTTCTTTCCGTTACATTCTCGATTCCGGCCGAGGCTCTGTCAATGACTTTGATCTGCTTTCAAAGTATAATTCGACTATCCTCATTTGCCTAAACGTCGCTAGAATGCACGGCTTCGAACGCGTTATTAAATCGTCCTTTCCGTATCGGAGAAGCAGAAATTAAAGTGTCGCGGTACGAAGGAATTGATGCGCTTGTTACTGTTAGTCGTATGCAGTGAGGAGTGTCCGCAGCGAGAGAAAAAGAGGATGACACCGCGCTGATGCATTATCCACCGGTAAAAACTTCGTACTTGAGCCACATTCGCGAGTGCGCGTATGAGGCCGTATAAAAAGTTGAAATACACAAATGCGCTTAACTTATTTTTAATCTGCTTATCCATCGCTTAACTCTCGAGCCCTTTCGGCTTGCTTATACGCACCTTCATCGAATATTCAAATTTCTGGCTAACGAGCTAAAGCCCCATATAAAAACATAGCTAATTCCCTGCCAGCAACTTGCCCCGCGCGCATAGCATCGGCTCAGCCCTGCTGCAGCAGAGCAGTCAGCTGACGCCCAGCAGCAGCAGCAGCAGCAGCAGCGGCGGTCGATCGAAGACGGCAGTGCGCGGTGCTCGCGTGCAGCGCTCGGTGCGGCGCTATACTGAGCGAAAAACGCGTGCGAGAGGGCTTGCGCGAGCTTTGCAGTTCCCTTTTTTATGGGAGGCGTATAAAACTCGGCGGGATGAGGTTGAAATTTTACGCAGGCACGGGCCTTACTAAGTTACACTTTGTTTTGGGAGGTGTGTCGACAGGTGCTTTTTGAGACGGTGTATATTGTATTATGCGCGAAAGGCAATTTTGTAATTACGTAGAAAGTAGAGCGAGAAGGAGTATTTACAAGGTTAATGTCCTGCTCGATTTAACGTCGGAACGACGTCGAGATTCCTTGCAAGCAGCCTGTATACACTATAAAAACTTTCGCTATAACCAAGCATCTATCTTTAAAATTTCGATTCTCCAACGTCCATCTTCCTATCCATTTGTCGATCGCCGCCTCGGACGAATTTATATCTCCCCCTCTCGATCCACATCGGGATTCCTTTACGGAACTAAAACAACAACAATAACGCGGAAAAAGCCGAGACAAAGCTCTCTCGAAAGCCGATGACCTGACGCTACGGCTTATCTTTTCTCTTTTCTCTCCGCGCGCGAGAGAGGATATTTACCGCGACGCGGTCTAGACAAACACGCGCGCCGATGACCGATGAAAGTAAATGCGCGGAGGATAGCTACTTCTCCCCCGATGCCGCTGACAATTTATCTGCGACTCTGCAGCGCGGAGGAAACTTCCGCGTCTGTCTGCGCATCAGGAATTTTGCGCGAGATGGGCTATTTCGGGAATTCGCGCGAGTGTTTACGACGAATCTCGACGAGTAATGTGCAGTATTTCACTTCCGTGTATTTTAATATAACAATAACGGAGGTAAAGGTAAAAATCGAGGCAGCTCATTTGACACGAATTTGAAGGGAGGGGGCAAAGCGGGTCGCGAGAACAATAAGCGGAATGAAGCTTAGCTTATCAGACCATAACGAGAGGCGCGAAAAAACAGAAGCGAAATATAATACAATGCGCACTCCCGTTATACTCGATCGAAGTGTCGGGCTCTGAAAACCTCGTTTTCTCTCTCTCTCTCTCTCTCTCTCACCTGTTGTATGCGCCATTACGTGCTCGCGGACGCAGCGACTATAATTCCCGAGCACCAGCTACTAGTTTATACTCGTGCGCGAGAGCGACTATGATACTACAGCTCAGTCGTTTCGATGTAGCACAGAACGGTACAGATATCCAGCTTTAAGTTGACCGCGTAGAATTGAAAAATTTAGATCTGCCGGCTCGTTCTGAGAGTTATCTACTGGGCTTTTCGCTTTATGATACATCGATATAATTTTCTGAAGTACAAAAATCGCCGTACAAGCTTTTCGACTCTAAGCTGAGTATATATATATATAGGTATACATCCCAAAAACGGCGTCGCCAGTGTCGCGTGTGTGTACGCTCTCGAGGGGGGGGGGGGGGGGGCAGAAACTCGAATTTGCGAAACCGACCGCCTCGGCGCTCGAAAGCCATATTAGGCCTCGGGCTTTTGCGCAAATCCTAAAGGAGCTCAGCCGCGGCCTTTCTCTGCCGTCTTGTCTAGTATTTATACACGTGTATACATATACAGCGTATACTTGCGTGCGAGAGCGTGGGCATCTCTCTCTCTCTCTCTCTCTCTCGCTTAAACCGACGTTCCGGCGCCTCCGCAGTTATTCCGATCGCGAGATGGATGTAATGTACGAGACGCGGATCGGGCTTGACACTCTCTCTCCGTGGTGTGTAAGTATACGCCAATTATATGCCTCGGCTTGTGAGCTTAGAAACGTCGAACGCGAATCACGGCGCGAAGATAGGAATAAGGCGCGCGCGAAAGGAAATCTCCCGATATTTGTCCTAAAAATAGGCGGCAGAGCGCGGTATTATTAGAGTTGGCTGTATCAATGAGTATCTAGACACGCCTAATATAATTATGTAGGTTATCTTTAGGCTGTCTAAAAATACGAGTACGCGACGGGGAAAATTAATTAACTTCGTCGAGATATATAGTTAACGCTTTTATTAGTTCAACCACACTGACGCTGTCAATTATTTCGGGCGATCTTCATTAAAAACAAATTTCATTATGAATTTAATAATAATTCTAGAGTTTTGCGCAACCTGCACTGCCGCGTCAATTAGAAAGAAAGCATATCCACGACTCTCATCTATTATTAGACAATAATGCGCGCTAGACCGAATTCGGTTGCAACACACACACACACGCGCCGAAACTCATTATAAACCTCGAGAGCATCCCATGCTACTTCGCGCGATTTTCGCGACGAAGAGTCGCGTTTTTATGCAACGACGACTCTCTCGTGCACATACTCCCGACGAGAGCGCACACGTGTTCCAGCGCGTGCTTCGTCGTGTGTACACGAGATTGTTTGGAATAAATTTCAGTCTTCGAAGGAGAATATTACAATCTTGACCTACTGAGTAATTACGTTCGATTCAGAGCAGCCGAGGATATAAATTTTAATCGAGCCAAAATTAACGGGACTCTGATGTCTATGTCATAAAACGTGTATACTCCTCAATCAACCCGATATAAACGTCGACGAGCCTCAGCAGCAGTTTCATTTCGTTCTTCTTTTCCGCACGAGTCTACCTCTATATACATCGTATAGGCGTCGCGTCTGGTGTATTTATTTTTGCCACACAGCCGCGACGCTGGAAATCGATCGGTATAGGTGGGTATACAGTAGGCATAATATAGAAAGAGACGTGAGAAGCGTTTCCGCGGTGTGACGGTTCGTGCCGGATCCGCGCGATTGTGTGTGCGGACATGCCGAGAGCTTTTACGGGAAAGCTGCAGCGCGCGCTTCGATTTCGAAAGCGAAAAAGAATATCGCGTATGGATAGGTTGCGACTACTGATTGCTTTTTATATACAGTCAGGCGCCTCGCGATGTTTTCATGGATTTCGTTATGCTGATGGAAGGTAAACACACCGCGACCTTCGCAGTGCGGTTGGGGACTAGATTGAAATTGATGCAAGTTTATTCATTCGAAAGAACGCAGTAAGGCGGAACAATAATAATCGTTTCTTCGACCTTTTTCGACGGAGTATAAGATAACGCCGCATTGACGCCGCGATGTTATCGAGATCCAATAATCGGCTGGTTTTACTTTCGGTATCTATTAGTGCCGCGCGGGTATAGAATATCACAGATAAAGCCTCGGACGACTGGTGAATACACATTTCAAATGCTTCCTTTGTAGAACAATAAAATCGCGCCGAGATCAATTAGAGCCAGCTGCGCGATCGATAGTAAAATAATCAACCGAAAGTCTTTTTCCTCTACAAACCTGAATATGCTTGCTTGCTAGAGAAGAAAACGGGCATGAGGGAAATTGTCGCTCGCGAAAGCCTAGTTTTCTAAAAAAAGACAAACTTGCTTCCGAAACTACATTTACAGTTGGCCGATCGAACGACGGCTTATCGAGTGTAAATATTGTACAGCACCGCGGAGAGAGTCAGAACCAAAAGTACACATTACGCATACGTATACACACACGAATACATACACCAATATATCTCTCTGTATAGAAGTGAAACAAGTCGGTGCATTGTGCGCGCGCGCGCGCGCGCGGAGAGCGAGAGCGTGTCGTAATTGCCGACCGTGAACCTATTGCCGACCGCTCCTATAAAAATCTGCATACGCGCGCGCGCAGATATTTGCATTTCTTTTCTTCTCCGTCTGTTTCTGCTCTCTCTCTCTCTCTCTCTCTCTCTCCCGCTCGGATACACGATGATTGTGCATGCGACTCGCGTATTTACTGCCATTCGGCGGACGCTTTTGGGATTGAATCGGCGAGCATGTGCGCGCGGCCCAAATCGTTGATTATTTATCGGCCGAGGTACATAGTGGGCTTGCTTATTCGAGGCGCCCCTTTTTTGGTAATTTGTATACCTTTTGGTTTAAATCAAAAACTATCGAAAATCTCCTTTACAAATCCCATACTCGACCAATTATCCATACAGACCCCCATGATCGCATCGAAAACTCAACTTCTTTAACGAGCGCAAATGGGGGCTCGAGTGTTCACTAATAGATCCCTTCAATTTACAAGCTTATCGCGACGCACACGCACACACGCAATCACAGAAGCAGTCGCGCATCGCGTGTGATTAATCCGACGGAAAACTGACCGATACTATTCGCGACACAATCACACGAGCTGCTCTCGGATTTCCATAAGCTCAAGTTTCAACGCACTGCTGCAGTGCACTGCATCATAAACGCCTTGGATTTTACTCATCGTTTTCGCGCATCGAAACTCGGACGCCTCTTATAAATAGCCCCCTCGACTAAACGTTCTTTCGCAAATACAGCATCGGCTCTGTTTACACACGTCCCGCATCAGGAGCACGAGACTGTTCGGAGAGAGTCGATCCGACAATGCGTTATAGGTAAGCTCGCGAAAGAAGAAACTGCTGGAAAACTCGTACACTGCAGTGCTGCAGCAGAGTTGCGAAGCCTCATCATCTTCTTGCTCTTTCTTTCTCTCGCATCATGCGCTCATCACACGACTGCATACCAAACGAGTGAAACACGCCGGCGATGGAGGAGAGGAGAGAGAGAGAGAGAGAGAGAGAGAGAGAGAGAGAGAAAAACACGCGCATCGAGGTATATAGCTATACTGTGCGCTTTCAGAAGCACACATGTGTGAAGGTATGGATGTAGATGCAGAGGGAGACTAGCAGAACACAATGTTCGGTGCTCCGGTTCGGCTATTCGACTTCTTTTTTCGGTCGATACTTTTTTGGCACGGACGTCGGGGCGAGAGGATACAGCGCAGAGTTTTTCTAACCTATAACGTCCTGAATACAGTATGACACGCTCCTGGAGAGATTGTGTAGGCTCCGAATAGCCGAGACGAGTTTCGAACGTTTATAGCCGAACGACAGCTTCGAACCTGCACACCCGCATCGACAATAACATCCCCGGCGACGTAAACAATGGCTCGGAACAGCATCAGCACGTCGGATTAAAAGCCCAAGAGCGACTGCATCCCGGATTATCCGCAGAGGGACACATCAGAGCGTCGAGAAAACCGCGATTCTCTCTCTCTCTCTTTCCTCCATGACAATCACCTCTCACGCACATCCCGTCACTGTGTACGCACTCACACAGACACACGCACATCTCGCGCACTTGCTCCTAGAAACAGGGAGAGAACAGAACTCACTCACATTTCATATTCCGGAGTAGACAGCCTCCAGCAGCAGCAGCAGCAGCAGCACATCCGCCGCCCCACACACACTTGTACACCGGAGCTGTTTACGGAGACAGGACGGGCGGGCGTCTCTCTCTCTACGCTGCGACGGCTCTCATCCGCATGATAAGCCCAGAGCATACAGCCAGGCGATGTTGTAGCGTAGCTCCGCGACTTCTTCTTCTTCTGCCCCCCCTCGACGTCGGGAACACACTGCTGCTGCAGCAGCAATTTGATTTGTACTCGCGTGTGCGCTGTACACACCTTATTGCGGACGACACGAGATAGGGTACAAAGGGCCGCACGCGCGAGGCTATTCCGGAGAAGGATATATATACGTGTGTTCGCGGGATTATTGCATGTGTATACACGAACAGTGCGAGATGGAGATAGATCGAGGAGAGAGAGGCAGACAGAAAGACGGAGCGGAGAAAAGAGGTTGGCGGCCGTGCGACGGGCCAGAGGCGACTGACTGACTGACTGCTGTTCAGGCGACGACCGCGTTGAACCCGCCGAAGCCCGCGCGTGAGCTGCGGCGCAAGTATGCGTTGCCGTGTACGCCTGTCGCGTTGGGAAGGACTACTGGCGACATCTGCCGTGATGAGATTCGAGGTTAGGCGTGGTCTGCCGGTGGCAGGTGGCTTGTGTTCCGTCGGTAAGTGGGGGAGCGATCAGCTGATTTTTGTTTATGCGCGAGTCTTGCGGGATTGTTGGTAAACAGAGTTCGACCGCGGGATTTAAAGGGTCGCCGGGGCTTTTAAATTCTCGCAAGTGACACATAGCGACTGTCTTAAAAACGATTCGAAAAGTGTGTACTGTTCTAGGTCTTGCATGATTGGGATCAATCTACGCTTTGATACGCGCATTACCTATTGCTAGAGCTGCGCATGGAGGATTTAAATAGCAAAGACGCATTTACTTTTGGCCGTGGAATCGTACAGATTGAAGTGTTACGCTCTGTGATTTATCGCTCCATAAATCACGGTGGTCTGTTATTCGTTCGAATCGTGTTGAATGGATGTAAGTACACATGCAGAAGGAAGTTGAATCACTCGAACGGTGCTTTGGTTTGGATAAATTAAACACAATCTTGTTGATTTAATGTATAATAATAATAGTTTTATTTCTCATATTACAATATACTCACTGGAATGCCATGGGTTACCTGGTTCTTAATGCACATTTCACAAAACACATCTGCATGACAGTACCATCTGTTTTACACAATAGCAACATTGAGTATATTATTCGATCGTTTTTCTGTGATTTACATACACAGTCACAACGTTTACATTTCTTGCTTCAATCTGTTACAACAGTCGAAGACTTAGGCCGAGTTAAAAATGTAGAAGCTGACTTACTTAAGTGGACAAACATGCGCATAAGACAAACAAATCAAAGTCGATAATCATAAACTTTGTGATACCGTTCGAAAGTATTTACATTTTTTAATTGTTGAAGTACACTGTACGTGTTTTCAAATACGATATAGATAGCAAATTTTCAAGCAATTAGTTCATAAAAAAATGTAGATCCGCAATTATAATTTGAGCAATTTAGGCCGAAATCCAATTTTTTTAAAGAAGCGGTTGAAGTAGCTGCTTGAAATGTCGCTACCATCAATATTGTATCATACAGGGTCTAACTTTATCTATTGATACATTGAAATCAGTTATGTATGATTAAATGGTTTGTACAATTGGCATGTAACTAATAATCCTTGTGTTATTTTTATTTGCAGTGATTTGCAAGTAAAAATAGCACATCTTGTACAGTTCATCCCAAATTTAAAGTTTCTTGATTTCGAAAATCATCACAAAGTAAATAAACTTTGACCTTTGAAAAGAGTCAAATAAAAAGTACAACTTAAACGAATTTTACGAAAATACATCAAATAAGAATAAGACAATATCACTCTCGAATTCTGCCAGAATCTAAGATATTTAATGAAAAAATTACAGTTTTGTAATTTGAAAGGCAATAAAAAATAGAAAACATCAATAACAGTATCTGCTTCTGCATTTTTAAGCATAACTCTTCGATTATTGCGAGGTCCATTGAATACAAAACAAATTCGGCAACTATCCTCTTTATCGCCCTCGTTCTAACACGAGGAGGCAGAGAGACGTAGCTCGTTCCCGTTCTTGCTCCGCAACTAGGACACAAGTGTTTTTCGTTCGTCTTTTTTTCTTCGTTTTTTCCTTTAAGTGGAGCTCGGCACCTATTATTTTATAATTTGAACGAGTCAAACAGCTATAAATCAGAGAAAAATTCTTTGCCTGTTTTTATTAAAAAAATTGCTAGTAATAAGGAACGTTTGATTAATAACGTTGCAAGATTAGTTTAGAAAATGTTTGAACACTGAACCAGGAACTTTGAACAATACAATTTGACTCTGATTTTTAACTGATCGATTCAGATGTAGAGCTTTGCCTTAATACGCGTGAGAATGCAGTCGCAAAATAAATAAAAAATGTGTTTCGCACGATATAGAAAAAATGTCTTGAAATCTTAGAGTCTAACGTAAAAAGATGAACGGAAAAGAAAAATGCATCTGTTACAGCTAAACTTATAGATTACAACTTATTTGTAGAGAACGTTGTTCATTACGAAGACTCCCAAAAGCTTAACTTAATAGAATATTAATATACAACTTCGATACAATGCTTAATTCAATATAATATAATAATAACTTTGTGTTATTTTGAACGTGATTAAGTCTACTCATTCTCAAGTAAATTTCTGCTTTATGCTCTAAAATAGGTGTAATGTTACCTTGCGCACCCTGACTTTTACTACATTTTCGTAAATATTATACTGTGGCGTAAACAGCAAAGAGTCGATGACTTTAGAGAAATACATAATATCAAAATTTCTTGAGATATCGACGAAATCAACTAGAATCCTTTTTTTTCGTGGAGATTCGATTTGTTTGATTAATACTTAAGTTACAAAATGTAAATATTTTGTAGCGTACCTATGTGAGCCAATCTCAAGTAAATAATATATACATTTTGAGTAATAACATTCAAATAGAAATTTATAATTGTACAATCAACATGATTATAATTTTAATAATTAAAATCCTCACGAAAAGGTCATTGATAAATGTTTTTAATTCGAATCTGATACGTTGATTATTTTTTATGTAAATTCATACATAAATGGGTCAGGTTAGAGATTTATTATTTCAACAGGATATGAATGTCACGTGCTACCAATTGAATCTTTACTTAAAATTGATGTCATTTGAATCATTACTATACAATTACATTAATTTTTGAAAAGTAATGTTATTTGCGTCCTTTGAAGTTAGGTATGATCTCAATTGGCAACAAATTAATTTTGTCAATAGACATAATATTGTTAATCTGTATATTGACAATACCTAAACTGTAGACTTTGAAACGGTAGGGGCCGTTACAACTTTATTGGGCGCTTGAAAACTCGTTGAAAAAGGGGTAAAATCCCGATGACAAAATTGTCTTACTATATGGAGTAATTAACAAGTGCTCGCACTAAGGCACAGGATTTAATAATGTATATTTATTGATCAATCGGGATCTTTGCTGTTCAAGGCTTGTATGTTTCCTCATCACTTCAATTAGGATAATTTTTGTTGATTATAGTAACAGAGAAACTACAATCCATGTAGTTTGGAAAGCTCGTGTCTCTTGAAATTTCTTAACAATTCGATATTTATGAAACCGTCATCTTTTTCACTAGAAAACTTTAACCTAATTAATCGAAAGGAAAAGATTTCTAATGATAAATCATTTTAAATGCATGTTTGTACAACGCTAAATTCAAACTTTATAAATTAATCATTTTTCAAAGATGACGATATCATTTTAATAAATACATGCACATTAGTATACATAAGTTGGGCTGAGACGTTATTAAGTACTAACTGACAACATCTTTGAATTTAACGTAACAGTCTTCTTACGTATTTTAGTAAGATTTGAGTAAATCTAAGAGTTAGTTTTTCCAATTCCTGCCTGCTCTACAAAATGAGTTTTCTTTTATATGCTATCTATGGAACTATTAGCTTTATACCGTTACTCTAAAACACTTGATCAAGATTTCTATATAATCAGCTGGCAGTTTAGATTCTGATTATAGATTTCTACAATGAGAATTCTCATTTATACGTATTCCTCAAATGTGAATAGTATCAGATAATGTGCGAGGTTCGATGAGCAACGATAGCAAAAACGAAAATTGCCGACAAAAGAACATGGAAATAATTCAGATTTTTAAACATATCGTACGCGTTTTCGGAATCCATCTTTCGTTCTTACACTCGCCATCAAAAAATTGGACGATTTCATTTAAAGTCTTACTTGGCATTGTTTGAAATGCAGAATATTGTGTCGCTTCCTTATTTTTAACTTTTCAAAAGTTGTATTTATAGCATCATCTTTGTCATGTGAAAGACACGCTCTTAAAATCTCGTGCTTAATTTTCTTCGGCACAACAATCTCTTTTGTTATCACAGTTGCTTCAAACCGAAACGTATTGTAGTCGACAAATAAGAAAAATAAATATCGAAGCAGGGATTTTTCAATTAGCCACATGTCAAATTTTGCTTTTCTGTTTGTTCGCTGTGAATTGTTCGGGAATGTTACATCACGTCGAAGCATGAATTGACAGTTATTGCATTGAGTGTATCACTGCTACTGTTTTAACAGAAAAGTCATCTCTAATAAGTTATCATTTTGTTCATCGAAAATATATACTCATTGACGGGAACGGTTATACTCGATGCGAGGCGATATCGTTTTTAATGATGAATTCCATTAAGATACAATCAGTTTCGTAAGATGAACTTTCATACGAAATGCGTTAGGAATTTTTTATTCTCCTTAAAGCTAATACAAAGATTATATCTATATTCTTTTGAAATATCACTTCTTTCTATAGATTATTAATTAATAATTACAGCGTTGAATAATTATTATCCAATTATTTTCGTTTTCTTTGATTAAAAAGTAAGAATACTGAAAAATATAAATATTTGCACCTGGCAAATAAGACTTTATAAATATATAGTCACATGCTCTTTTACAATTTCAACAATTGTACTTTATCACCGAAAATAATTTTGTAGATAACTTTACAAAAAGAAATGGTATCATCCGTAACGTAATTTTGCAATAGCACACAACGACTAACGCCGTGTGCTATAAGACCCTTTACCAAACTAATCTTAAACTTTAAAATTTCATGGAACCAAAAATCGAAATAGTTTGTTTTATAGTTTTCGAACTAAAGCGATGTACCGTAACCATAAGTCTTAAAAAGAACAGTTTTATTATTTACTATTGTATAGGTTGTCCACTGAAGCAAGAAACGCGTCTATTTTAAAGTTACCTAAGTTCGTATACTCTACAATGCTTTGTGCCCTCAGTGCAAATAATACAATAGAACATGTTTTTGTGAGTTATTTACAATAAATCTACAATTTCGTCCCATGCGTCGATTCGCCAACGCCATGGAACATACTGGTACAAACAACAACTCTTTGTACCAACAGAACATAAATTAAAAAAATAAAATAAAGTCACTGAGAGTACAAAGCAACATATTTAAATCAACGCCTACCGCCTTGCATCGAGTGAGCATGATCCGTCAATTCCTCCTATAACACCGTTCTCTATACGATGAGCGACCTAAAAAACAGAGTCATCGCCGCGATGACGATCGGCTATTAGTACCTACAGTATATTATCGTTATCGATTAGTGTATACTTTGAGCACATTTCTAGAACTCGTGGGTGAGGCTTTGGCCGCGTCCTTAGATGGCCGATTCGGGCTGGGCCGTGGCATTGGCCTTGGCCTTGGACTTGCGCCCGAGGAGCTTGCGGAAGGAGGAGGTCCAGCGCGAGCGCGTGAACGTGCCAGCGCGCTGAGACTGTTGGCCCAAGGCGTCCCCGGGCTCACTGCTCGAGGACTCGCTGATTTTGCGGCTGCTGCCTCCGCACTCGTACGAGCGCGAACGACGGTCGCCTGTTTCCGAGGAGAATCTGCAAAATAGGAGAAGTGGTTGTTAGATTTTGAAACTCGTACATATACCTTCACTTCTGCTGGACGAGGGACTCGACTTACCCCGAGTCCGAAGAGAAAGCTCTAGTGGTGGGCGGCGCACTCGACACCGTCGAGGACAACGAAACTTCGGCGGCCTGTGTGTTGGAGTAGGCCTCGTCCTCGGAACTGGTGCCCGAGTCGTCGATGTAGCTGATGCCGCGTTCGAGTGGCGAACTCGTGCGCAGAGGCGGCAGAGCCGCTGGTGTGCTTGGCCGGAGCCACGTGCGTAGGTCCTGTATCGGCGCTTGAAGGCACTTGAACAGTTTGCCGCTGCGAGAGGGAAAGTCAAATTTTAGTCGAATGCTACATGACCTTTTTATATTTTAAACCAGGGGTAACGCATTTTATTCAAAGTTTTAAATTTTCTTAAATAATTTATATGCGATTATTGTCTATGTAAGCATGCACTTATTATTTTCCATTAATTTCTAAATCATGCTCTATGACATGCCTTATCGGTAAATCGTTAACTTCTTGAATTTCCAAACTTTTGTTCTAATGGTCCAGATTATGCGACCGGGATCTTCAATTTCAACGAATACGGAAAAATCGGGTAAAGTGTATAAAAGAAGTACTCGGATTACTTACGGTCTAAAAGTTTTTGTGTACTTTCTATTGCTAATTTCGTGTTCCACATTGTTAACGTAAAATTGTCTATTAAAAAATAAATAAAAACTGCGTGTTAACATAAAATAAAATAATAATGATAATTTTCGTATAAATTCGCCATTCAAATTTACTTCATTCGCATCATCAGCTGTGCGCGAACGTATGCAAGTTTGAACGACGACACGTGATATTTCGCATTTTATACAATTAAAGTAAGCACAAAAAGCTGGTAATAAGACGAGTACACAAGAACATTTAGCACACATAACGATACACCACATACCACGTAAAGCTTTTTTTCACCTGACGCGTTGCCACAGAGAATTTATTAAAAAAAGCAATTTTTCAATCATACTAGTTGTTTAAAAGTTAACTAGACTATTCTAAGTATAGTAATCGTAATTAGTAACAGAGTCATCCAAGCCAAGCAAAGCAAAAAGCACAAAATGTGTAATACTCACTCGTCGCGGAAATCGTCGACGTCCTGGAAGGTGCGCCTGGCGTAAAGACAGACGGAGCACCGTCTACGTCGCCGACAGGAAGTGGCGTGCAGGGCTGCAGCGCGCAAATGACGAGCCGCGTGCCTGAGCGTCGTCGCCTCGTGTGTTAGCGCCGCGACGCCTTCCTCGTTACGGCGACGCTCTTCGCCGAGCTCGTCTTGCTCCACTCGTAGCTTTTCCTTCAGCGCCTCGTTCTGTGAAAGACAGTATGTGTGTGTTAGTTCGGTGAGGTAAATAAAGAGTTTGTTGGTTTTGGAGAGAGGTAGTAGAAAAAACTATTCTCCAAAATCAACAATTTCTAGCCAAAGTTGAAGTTTGCATGCAGGGTTATGGATTTTGATTTGTGATTGGAGGTTCTTTCGAAAGTGTAGTTTTTCAAAATTGAATTAAATTAATCCTAAAGAGTTTGATATTTAAGAAATTAAATAAAATGATTATTCAAGCTTCAATCGAAACGACGCGATACCATCTCAGCACAAGTCTCCAATCCATAAAACTCTGAACCTCGATTCCCCAACCGCTACACTCCTCTCTCCCTCTCTCCCATGAGTCACTATAAATCACCATTAATTAACATCCCGTTTCGTTCATCTCACAAAAATCCTGCGGCGACCTCACGATCCAATGCTCCCCGATGAAAAATCCAGGCGTTCGAAAGAACGAAAAAAAAACTATACACACAACCAACACGCGCAGATAATTTCCCCCTGTCGCGTCGTCCGCTTTCTCCGGGCCGAAGGGCAACCGCAGCCACCCGGAAACGTATGGATCGCGTGTCTCCGAGCGAAGCCAAGACTAGTACCAAGTCGCGGGAGAAGGAGGATACGGGAAGAAAAAATTCCCGAGGAGACGGACAGGGACATGTCGTATGCGGGGAACCGCGGATGCTGCTGCGGGGTAGAGCAGGCTGTGTGCCACTTTGACACGTGACCTAGTTCGCTAGTTGCTTGGACTCTGTGGGAGGAGGTGTAGCAGCAGGATCTGGACTTTTGAAGCGTTTTTTGATTGTCAGAGGATTATTGAATTAACGTCGAGTGGGCGATATTTCGCGTCGTCTTCGATGTTATAAACCGGGATTTATTTTATGGGACCGAGTGAGAATTAACGCGATTACATCTTTGATGGATTTGCATGAGATTTGAGTTCGAGTGCGACGAAATAAGGATCGCGTCTAACGTTCATCCGATTATACCAGCGCGGATTGTCAATTGCACGATGCGGTATATGATTGACGTGTCAAACGTATCGCGTAATACATCTGCCGGCATACTAATAGGAAATACTTTCATTGTGCGAGATCTCGAGTGTAGATCAAAATATTTTATCAAGATAGCCCGTTTATATAACAATGTTAAAAGCTTCAAATAAATGCACATGCGACTACAGGTGCGTACTCGTCGGTGTATGGTTTCTTCCACACAACGTTCTCGCCAAGAGCCCATACGAATTCTGAAGAGTAAACTTATACTAATGCTCTTAATGCTTCCAAACAGGATATTAGAAACATCTGTTCCAGAGAGGTGAAATGTAAAAATAATCCATCCAACACCAACCTCTCTCTCCAGCGCATCCCGCTCAGCCCTGATAACGGTCGCCTGTCTGATAACCTCCAGTCTGGCTCTCTCGAGCGATCTCCTGGTGATCTCATTCTGCGCCGCCTGTATCTGGAGCTGTCTCAACGCAGCGGCTTGTTCGCGCTCGAGACGTTCCCGCGCCAAGAGACAGGCCTCGCGTTCCTGACGAGCTCGCTCGACCTCGTCCTCGAGGCGCAGACTTCGTTCCAGCTGAAGGAACAGCTCCTCTTCCTTGTCCTTGAGCTCGGCCTCGCAGCCCTCGAGCCGACGCTCCAGCTGCTGGCGCGTCTCCTCCAGCTTGTCGCGCTCGGCCTGGGAATAAGAGAGATGACGGTTAGTTTGTGGAAATGATTTGTTTATTTATGTATTTATTTTGTTGGGGAAGCTTGGGGTCAGTGAGGTTGGACGCTTTGTTTTTAATTGCAGGACATAGGTGGTCGTTGAATAGTTCCCCATTCGCAATAATTCAAATCGGCGACTTCAATTAGTATACAACTCCGACGATTCGCTGGCAGTGAAAGGAAATAGATGATCATTTCGATGGCACGCGCGCGCGCACAAAACGACGATCACGTCTCGGCATTAAAAGTCGTAATCGTTGATATTCTTTCGCAGTCATTCGAATTAATCACTCGACCGTATCCTTCTCCTGCTTGAGAATTTAGAGAATTCAACGCCGGGGTATTTGCTTTAAATTGTATTAAAAGTCAGTCATACGCGTAACATTAAAAACCCGCATACTTCCCAAGCGTCGACCTAGTCTCATTTCTCCGCACACATACTCCATCCGATATCGCCATCATCATCACCATCATCATCATCATCATTCTCTCATCGATAATTGCAAAGCAGCCCTGCAATGATCGACGCTGAAAATTGGCTTCACCATACTACACGTAGAAAATCACCGGCGGCAGCGTAAACTCGCATCAGCTAAACGGCGATCGCCAAACGTCGCGCGCACGGAAGCCCATCAAAACTTGGCTCGTTACATACAGGCTAAGTTTGCGCCACGCCTATGAAATTTAATACGAATCAACGAGTCGATCCGCAGTCCTGCGCGGCGAGATGCTGATGCACCGGCGACTGCACAGGAAGCGTATAAATCGGGGGATGGGGAAGTAGGTGCGCCGCCGAGAGTATCATGAAAGTGTATCTATATGCGTGTACTGGGTTGGGTATATGGAAACGAGCGCGAGGCACAGTAGTGTGATTGGCCTCTGAAGGTTTGTTTTGTTTCTCTCTTTTTTTCTCAATCGGCGGGGAGTATAAAGAAGCCATTCATCAGGACAGAGAGAGAGAGAGAGAGAGAGAGAGAGAGAGAGAGAGAGAGAGAAGTCTGGGTCTTTTTTCGACTTCACGCGTCGCTTGTGATGATTTGCGAATTCGAATGTTTGGGCTCGAGTGATTTGATGGATTGAGACGCGAACTTTTGCGTCGGGTTTGTGTACAAATCCGAGTGGCATTGACGTTTATGGCTTATTAATAGCTGGAAAGGTGATGGATTTGAGGTTGAAAGGCTTTCATCGCTTCCCGTATTCTTTTCCAATCATCGATTCTATAATCGAAGTATATCGAGCGTTTCATTGATAAACAGGATCACCAAGTATGGAAATTAACCTTTGTAAAACAGTCATGATGTCATGCTTTTATTACAAAATTCACACTGTACGATAAGTATTTGTTTGTTCTCCTCTCCCACTCTGAGCAATCTACACGTCGATCACCGGTAAACTCGTTAATTTTTTCTCCCACCGTCACCTTTCCTCTCATTCATAGTTCCACACCTCGCAGACTACGGACAAACTTATCTCTGCGTCTCTCCTCTCTCGTCCTTTCTACTCGAACGCGCATTAAGATCGTCGTCTGGTCTCTTGTCGCCCAAGAAAAGCGGCCGGATCCCTTCTCCTCGTAGGCCACTTCGACGTACAATATAAAAAAGACAACCCGTGCTGTTCCTTATACATTTACGAGCGAACTTTCTTCCACTGCGGTCGAGCCAGAGACTTATCGTCGATGATTTTCCCGAGTTTTATTGGGTGTCAGAGATAATGGGAACGCGAGGAGATTTTTACGAGATCGCGATCGATAAATAGGATTTAGATCTCGCGATTGTTGTGACGCGATGCCGCTACTGTATCATATATATACTGGCGATCGAATGTGGATTTCTAGGTTGGTCGGCTGGAAAAATGTTATAAGCCGTGTGAGTTTCTTTTGTTGCCGGCGGTATTGTGTGACCGGAGCGGCGTAAGCGGGATTATATGGGAGGCGCAATCAAACTGATAACATTGTTGCACGCGCGGAGAAATGAAAAAAAGAGGATTATTGTTTTTAATCTGCGTGTAAGTATAATTAATACAATATTGACCAAAAACGCAATAAAATATGTCTGGATAAAATTTATACTCCATTAAAACAATCAGCAGATGGGGTAATGATTTTTTTTCAATTGCATTATTTAGATCTTCTGAATGGAAAAAGCGTGATGTCGTTATTAAATTTTGTATTCTGTATTGCTGTCTGTCAATGAATTCTGAAAAAACCACCATTTTTTCACTAATTAATGTTAGTAGATCTTCCTTCGCCTTTTTCTCGCTGCTGCTTCCTTCAGGAACATCCCGAATTTTCTGAAGATCCCTCTTTACATCACTTAACTCCTAAAAATTAGTCATATATTTCACTATTATTTGAATTATTAAAACGGAGTGTTTTATCCAATCAAATAGTACAACCGATGAATGATTATCTAACTGTTAAGTATAAATATTGCTGCCAGCAATAAATCCCCTATTATATTAAAGAGAAATCCATTTTGGCGTTCTCCGTTTCTCCGGTTCTCCGAGTTCATAATTTTTTTATGAATTAGAGTGACCTCTCTAGTGAAGAATTTAATCTTAAGGTACGCGCTCTTCTTATTGAATATGTTGCTAATATTTTCTATTTTATGATACAAATTTATTTGCACTTTCATCTTTCCTTTAGTAGGTAACTGTAGCTTATTGGACAATTCAATATTTTTAATTTATTTCTATATTGATCCACGCTCTCATGACCTAAAATCCAAGTTCGACTGTACAACGAAATACCACCGTAGAAAGAGAAAATTCTAAACACCGAGCAAAAAACTCCGGAATCACTGGGCAGCGGTCAGTTTTTGATAAAGCCGAACCCACTCTGACGAGCGCAAAAACTTAAAGAATCTTCGTTTAAGATCGCGCGCGGGCTAGTTTTTCTCGCGCGTCGCTGTTGTTTCGAAGCATACGGAAACTTTCTAATTGTTAGTTTGAAACGTCACTTTCTTCACGAAATCGACGCCAAGTTCCTCCCGCGGGAGTCTAGTGCAGTGTATCGGGCAGTAAAAAAGTTCCAGGAAAATTATCGAGTTTTAAATGACTGAAAGTCGCTGCTCAGTTCGGAGCATCTAATTTTCTTTCGTCGATGGACAAAGTCAAAAGAAGTACACACAGTAAAGACGATGTCGGTAATTAAATTAGTTACAGGTTACAGTGCAGATATGACTGTTTAAAAAAAATACCATTTTACGACGATTTTGTGGCATTTTACGCTATGCTTAACAAAAGTACGTCACTCACCTACATATTTTTTTTTTTAGAAATTGCATGATATACCTGTTCAAGTGTAATTATACAGTTCATACTTAATATAATTGGTAACTGACCGAGAATAATTTTAATTAACCATATGAGAATGTGCACAAACAATTAAAACGTTCAAATTGTGACAAAATAATTAGGAAATCTTTTCTAGAAAATTTTAATTGTCTTTACATCTACAAACAAGCAAAATACGTATCGATATTATGCCTCAAGATTTATACGATGAATTGATTATATTAAAATTAAAGGTATCATTAGACTTATCAAACAAGCAGACATAAACTCAATAACATCTGCTTAGTAGATTCAAAACACATTTAGACTACTAATTGCGCTGAGCGATTGTGCAGCAAGGCGTGTATTATTAAATTAAACGGATTTCGATCGGCAGTGCGAGACTTCAACAACGGCGGGACAGTCAGTTTCGTGTCTTCTGGATTAACGTCTTGCAGCAACGCGTCGCCGTCATGGTGTGGCCAGAGCCGACGTTAACGAGCTTTCAGCCGTCGACGAAGTCGCGGAGCGTCGAACTCTTCTGCAAGAGGGACGAGCAGTTTACCGTTACTCTTCGCGACAAGTTTGCAGTTTTAAAGGCAAATAGTGCTGCTTCCGCTGCTGCACGATAGAAGAAAATGGATAGAGAATATATAGTACTGGATGAATAGTTCTGACTTATCCTAGAAGTTAAACATTTTTTAAAATTATTACAGTTATATTACAGAGCGTACCTGATAGAAATGTTATCTTATCAAAGAGCTTCTTGAAAATTCTCACAGGAAATAGCAAACGCGTACACAAATTTTTCGCCTACTTCATTGATTTCTTGGAGTGAAATAAGTAGATTTATTCACGAAAGATAGAGAAATTTATTTATTTCTATACATCCGC